>NC_053113.1:24468850-24478850 GCF_010015445.1 Perca fluviatilis | reverse complement strand
AAATAACAGGACCAGCGACTTTGCTGAAAAACAGCAAGTAATTGCAGCTGTAATCATTAAAGGTTTGGGGGTGAAAAATTACCCACATACACAATACAAATAGGAATTAATCATATGTAAATAAACATAGTATGCACATAAATATTTACTGCATTGTGAAATCATTTGTATGCAGTATACCCATGCTTCTTCAGTATTGAGTATTTTCCATCCACATCATTTTTGAACTCGTGACAACTACTAACAATCTTACAAACAAAAACATCACCTTCTGTATACTGTAAATTGCCATCCTCAAAAGTGCATATTTCTATAACTGAACCAAAGATAGGACACACACACACACACACACACACACACACACACACACACACACACACACACACACACACACACACACACACACACCCCCCCCCATGGGACCTGAACAAGGGATGCCTAACGAGGAGCTCTAACAGGTGTTTCTCATTAAAGCAGGAAGACATGAATCTAGAGCAGCAAGAGAGAGGGAGAGCAGAGTGTGAAGAGGAGAGGAACAAACCATGAGCTGATATATTCCCGTGTTATTCATTAGTGTCTTACAGGCTGCTGATATTAATGATTCACTGTCCATAAGATTCCCCACCCTCGCTACGTACACACGCAAAAAAACAAGCTCAGACTCGCAAACACACTGTATCACCCTCTAGCTCTCCCTCTTCTCTCCTCTGCACTCTGGCCTCCTGCGCCCTCAGCTGAATAACAGATTTGTCTTTAAATCTCGGCTGCCTCTGCTTTTTTCTAATTTCGGCTCATATTCCCCTTTTCTTTTATTCTGCTGCCTCCTCTCTTTTATGGTTCACTCTTGCTTAATGCTTTTCCTGCCATCTGTGTGCGCGCATCTGGTAATCCACTACAGGAGTGGGTCAAACATTGAATAGACTGTAATTGATGAAACTGCAGCCAACAAGTTACCAAATACATGTCATCAAAGAGAAGCTGTACGCACACGCACACGCACACACACACACACACACACACACCCTAATTAACCAGCTGAACCGATCCATCACTTGGGAACTGCTCCGATTAACCCCAAACCCCCTCACCCTGTAGACCCCTTACCTCGCTCTCTCACCACTGGCAGCACTTCCCTGCACATGGATGCCTCCGCTCCATTATCTGTTAAACTGGACTGTGCCGCAGCCCACGTGCAAAAACGGAGGGAGAAGAGGAGAATAAAGAGACGGGGGGAGGGCCCTCATTAAGCATTTTGAGCCCCGACAGAATCAATTACAGTGATGTATTGATTTGTCAGCAGGTCCCGGTGGTTCAGTCAGGGCACCTGGACCTGCCACCGAACAGGAGGGAGAGGGGACAAATGGAAGGGTTAAAAAAAGAAAAAGGCATGGCGAGGCGGAACGATGAAAGTACAGCAATGGAGTAAGACATAAGGAAAGGAAAATTTTAGAGGGAAAGGGCAGATGAAACTGGGAAGGGCACGCTGGAGAGGAGGGGAAGATGAAGAAGGCTGTGAAGGAGAAAGGGGGGAGCACTAAAAGGGGTGGAGTTAGGAAGAAATGGTTGAATGAGTAAGGGTGGACTAAGTGTAAGAAGAAAAGAGCGAGGTGGAGAAAAGAGACACGAGGGAGGGAGGGAAATATAGACCTGTAAAGGAAGGGATGGGGGTGGAGAGTGTAAAATATATTTCCTTATCAAACTAGGCATTCTCCCTCCAATTGCCACACCATTTCTTTCATGTCCTCCGTTCACCTTTCTTTAATTTCTATCCTCCACCTCTGGGTTCTTTGTATTTTCTCACTTCATCTCACTCTCTCCTCCCCTCCATTATAACTTTCCCCAGCCTGAACCTTCTGTCCAGGGCATACTGTACTTCCATCTCCAGCGCATGGGGGTCATTTCAGCACAGACGGGGCTATAACCTCAAAAGTAATATCAAGCCACAACTAAGTTAAAGCTGTGGAGGCTGCAACATGTGAGGACGCCGCAGGGACAAGGCCGGGGAGACATAATAATACTGATGTCCACGAAACAGGTATTTGTGTTGATAAAGTAAGAGAAATATGGAATCCTGTGGGTTCTAGTGTAATCAAACTTTAAGAGAGGTGGCAATTTCTATTTATGTGAGGTAACTAAGTTATGCCTTTCGGTGCATTTTTAGGAGCATATGTGTGGTGTTTAATACAGTACGTACGTGCACAAACAAGACATCCATTATTATCTTCACTGCCATAGTCATCTCAAACCTGTGGTACATCTATTCAGAGCCTGGGAATATAATAGGGTAGACTAGACACATACGGCAGACCCGCACAAACTAAGTAGCTACCAGGCTTTTTATGTTTCACAGATGACAGACAACACGTATTCTCCTTCTGCTGTAATGAGGCAGCAGGGCTCCAATAGACAACATGGGACATGATTAGATGGCACATTCACGGAAAATGTGCCTCCAACCTGACAACTACAGAAGGAAAGAAGCCAGTCATTCATACCACGGTGTGTAGATGGCACGCTTGAAGAGGCTTACTGGTAAAATGTAAAAAAGATCGATGGTAATAGGTGTAAGCTTCGCTCATGTGGTGGGGGTGTGTGTGTGTGTGTGTGCGTGTGCGTGTCAGGGTCAAGGGTAATCATGTTGTTGTTGAGCAGCAAAAGGCCTTCTCTGATACATGGACATACACAGACACAAGAGTTGGAGAATAGAATATAGCTAGCATTTTGGTTTTCATAATTTCACTATTTTCAATGCTCAAATACAGATCTGGGCGTTTCTTGACCACATCAATATGTATCCAACTGAAATAAATTGCTCTTTTTGTCTGCCGCGACCACAGGCTGTTAATACACAGTCTATGGCTGCAACATATAAATCGCATATATCGGTTTCCCTGTGAGACAAAAATCAAAAGGCCGTTTCATGAGAACACCCCCCTAAAGCAGGAAGGCCAGTTTTCTGTCACAGGCAGAGCAGACGGCCGCACGGAGCCTCGGCTGCACCAAAGAGCCACAGACTTTGAACAACAACCCACTCTTATCTATAAAAATGAATAGCTTCATCTTAGTTTTTCGAACACTCCACACCAAACAAACATTCACCGGGAAAGAAGTGCACTGCTAACGTTAAGTTTGCAAGCTATAGCTAATTAGCTGCTCAGCCGCAGCACATTAAACAGCATACAAGCTTACCTGCAAATGCCACATTCGGTCCAGCTACATGCTGGTGTGGTTACTCTTCAATGGCGCTGATAACAACACGCTGTCTACCCGTGACAAATAGTTACAGTTTAAGTTTGTTGGTCTCTAGTTCGGCTTCCAGAGCGCAGCCGGGCCACCTGTCCTCAATCAGCTCCTCTCCATCCGGCTCAGAGGAATAGGAGCATTTCTGATATTCCATTCAAACGCTTTTTTTCCTTTTTAAACAATAAAACTATTAACAATATATTTCATTAAAAAAGGGGTGACAAAATGTGATTTTAGTTGGACTATAAAACTGTCATGTCTATGACTATCTTCTAAAAGCACATGCAACTGTCACATCATACTGTGTATTTGTCAGAAATGTTACATTATATATTATACATATTAGATTTTGCCAGCCAAACCTACAAGTCTGTCCCCTAAAGATTAGGTTTATGCATTACTAATTTGCAACAGCAAATCTGTTATACATTATAAATATAAACCTCCCTAGAATACCTTTTTTTTATCAACATCATAAGGAAATGTTACATACATTGTATTCAATAGTCTTTCATGGCAACTAAAGCATGATTATCGTTTTATGGTTATATTTAGGGAAATCAAAGCACTTGGTTAAATGTATGGAAGATTGTGGTCTTGGTTAAATAAAACGGACTTAAAGCTTGAGACAGGCCATTTTTCAATATTTAACCAAAACCACAATCTTTCCCATACTTTAATCAAATAAATTGAGTAGCCTAAACCACATGTGTGATGCAGGATGCAACCTGTCGAAGTCCTGCACTTTGTGCCCACGATTCAACCCGACCACCAGAAACTCAGTGCAGCACAAGAATTTAACTGGACTGCAAACATGTTTCCTCCAAAACGTATTTGACAAAAGCATTTAGTATTAAATAAACATATTTTTGATGATGGGGTTACTACAGAATACACATAAAAGAGAGAAGACTACAAGTGTGTGAAATAAAATATTAACAGAGGATTCCCTTGAGAGTTCATAAAAAAGCTAAGAAGTGGGGAGTAGGGAAAACAACCCTGTTCTACTTTAGGGCTGCCTTTTCTCCCATTTTACCAATTTCACAGTTTATTTGTGGACTCAAATTGTTGCACATGAATGCAGCTGCTGTCCCTAGCAGCTCACTGTAGGTGACTTGTGATACTCTGTGAACAAGATAGTCCTTTCAGGGCATTCTGGGTGAGGAAACATGAATGGATTTTCATCTGAAAACAAGTGGACATGCAGCCGGAGGCAGAACAAAATGTTTCCACCATGCAACTTGCTGTCAAAGAAAATGCCAAAACCCACAAAAAACAAAATAACTAATATGGTAAAAATCACAGTGAGTCTTAGACAGAAAGGGGGAAAAGGGAACCGCATTCTTCAATTAGATTAACCACCAATGTCCACTGTGTCATGGTTATCTAAAAAGTTTACTAAATTCGCCCTGAGCAAAAAAAAAGTCAGTTTCATTACACAGCATATTTTTTTCTGTCTGCTTTTATTTCGCCAACCATCTAGTCTGAACTCCAGTTCCTGAGAAGGGTCAGTTAATATAGTGCAGTTAAATGTCAACTCCTCCAGTTCCACTGTCTTTCTGACAGCATCAACAACATAGACAACTCCAAATCTAATAAAGGTCAGCCCTCTTTTTCCAATATCTCTACCTGTTTGTTTGTTTTATATATGTATGTATGTATGTATGTATGTATGTATGTATGTGTGTGTGTATGTATGTATGCATGTGTGTGTGTGTGTGTGTGTGTGTGTGTGTGTGTGTGTGTGTGTGTGTGTGAATGTGAGGGAGAAACAATGAGACGGAGATAGAGCGCAGATCTCAGAGTTGTTTAAACCCAGCCTAGCGGTTCGATATCCATCAGATTTATGTCTCTGTTATTTTCCTCTCCTAAACAGTAAGTGATAAACTCAGTGAAGGACACAATAACAAAGATCTACCTTTTCCCCCCTCTCTCTCCTTGTCTACCTCTTGGTCTCTCGACCTTTCTCTCTCTGTCTCGGTGCTATCAATCAGTCTTGTGGTGATTGCTGTTGGATTACAGGGCTTTTGCTGTCCGCTTCTAGCGATTAACGTTGGGACAAATAAAATACCCTTATATCCCTCCACAGTGACTGAGGTAAAGAGCAGGGCCTCGTGCACTCGCACACACTCATATTCACACACATAACCACGTGCAGTGCACAAATGACCCGTTAATCTTAAATTCAATCACAAAGGTGGCACCTTTGACGTCCATCCTACCTCTGTGTTTCTGTGTTTGGTTGTGTAATGAAGGGGTTATTTTCTTCCTTGTCTACCTGTTTGCCCTTGTTCGATTCTCACATGCACATCAGCTAGAAATAAAGATTGGAGCAAAACAACTGAGTGGAATTTTTAGTTGTACACGTATATTAGTATCTTTGAAGAGAAAAATGCTTTAGGAGTTGCAGAATTTCGTAGACATGTAGAATTTGTTTCTCTCCCACAAACAAAACACAAAAGTTACACCTTCTGAAATTCCTAATGCAGGTGCACAAGTCACAGATCACAAATTAAAAAACTCATATTCTCACATATTTTGCTACAGCTGCTGCAGTACATATGATGCAAAATATATTCTCACACCCGTATCAAAAAAATGTGAAGTTATGGACAAAATTAGTAAATAAGTGTGTGAATTCATGCAATGACAGTTGCACACCTGTACAATGTTTTTTTTTCACGTTTTTTCTTGGATATTTTTTCAGCACATACTTAAGTCAATAACTATAACTGCTTTTATGGGATTTTTTCCCCCGCTCACAAATTATAAGATATGCACGCTCTCACTTTTGCGGTGTGCTGGGGTGGTGGCATTAAGGCTTTGAGGTCAGCAGTCTAAACAAGCTGTTAAGGAAGGCCAGCTAGGTGCTGGAGGAGGCAGTGACGGAGAGGAGCATGAGGGACAAAATCAAAGCCATCTTGGATTATTTTTTCTCCCCCTCTCTACAACAAGCTGTGGCAGATTGGCAGCTCATTGCAGAGAGAAGGATGAAGGACAAGATCAAAGCTTGGGCATTGTTCCTCATAATAAGTTATCAGCAGGAGGTAATAAATCAAGTGAGAACTATGGTAATTTTCCCATAGACTTCTATACAAGACTATGGTTATGGCCAAAAATGTGTCTTGTGAGGTCACAGTAACCCTGACCTTTGACCACCAAATTTAATCACTTCATCATAGAGTCCAAGTGGACATTTGTGCCAAATATGAAGAAATTTCCTCCAGGCATTTCTGAGATATTACGTTCACAAGAAAGGGATGCACGGATAACTCGAAAACATAATGCCTCTGGCCACTGCTGTCACTTGCGCAAAGGCATAGAAAAAAACCCCAAAAAAAACACAAACACTCACACCACACACCAACATGTACAGATTAACCACAGCGACGACAAACCAGTTCCAGTGCCTGGTGTTTATCTTCCCCAACTCCTGCACACACATACAGACAGATGGCAACAGCGGCCATTGGCACAGCTCCTTATTCCCTCCCTTACAAACATAATTTATCACCTGCAGCAGCTTCTTTAGTGTGTGTGTGTGTGTGTGTGAAGACAGTGCCACCCTAACCTTATTTAGAAACAAACTGATGACAAAAGATAAAAATGTAGTGCGTTCAATCCCTGTTGGAAAAATTGGCACAGCAGCAAACTGTCCCTCAACATCTGTCACTTAACACACACACACACACACACACACACACACACACACACACACACACACACACACACACACACACACACACACACAAAGGGATCCAAGCAGATTCCTGCTGAGAATTAAACGTAACATATACATTGTGCACAGAAAACATGGACATATACAAAAAAGAGACATATCATAACTCAAATTAAAACGGCATTTAATAGATATCCAGCAATATTTATTTTTAAAGCATTACATTTTTCTTTTCATCTATTTGCAGAGAGTTCCCGACAGATTTAATATTCGGGGCATCTGCACCAGCCTTTACACCACGTCAACACAATTTAAATAACATCCAGTGTAATCCATTGTGTGTTTTTGCTCACTTTAGTCACTTGTATCTCTATGTGCAAGCCTTTTCCTTATTTAACAAGCAGGTGTGCGTGTGTTGATGTGCATGTGTGAGACTGTCTCAGGGTAGAGAGAGGACACTCTGCCGGTCTCTCTGTGCAGCCGCGTCCTCCTCATCCTTTTGTTCCTCGCTGGCTCTGCCCCTGCAAGACCAAAATCCACCAATCAAAGGCAGAACATCCTACATGCACAGCACTCGAATACCTCTCTATGATTAAAGGACAGATGTACTCTGTACTTTTGTCACTAGTGTCAGATGCAGACATCACAGACTTTGCTCCGGAAACATAAGTGATGTATTCAGACGGGTACACCCGCTAAAAGTGCAGTTTGTGTGTTGTCTGCATTCGTCATCACCAGGGTTGTGGTTTGACAGCATACTGAATCTATAATTTAATTCACCTACAAATCCAAGTTGTTTGATACTTTAGATTTTTGTGTGAAATGGCTCGGCCTCTAAAGAACAGGAAGAAGGAAGTATGTTGTAAATTAGAGGGCACTGACCATTTTAAAACACTCACATTCAGGAGATAAAATTAACTGCACCAATGGAGCATCTATACTTTTTTATTGAGACATTTAAGAGATGCCTCTCCTAATTTGCATCTGACTACGACAAGGCCAAATTAACTTTGGATTCTACAAAGACTGCAGGCTTATCGATGTGATGCAGTACATAATGCCCACCTGCAGTGATCCTCCAACAGATGTTACCTGGGTTTGATTACAGAACCTTTGCTTTTGTCTATCTTTTGATGTCATCAAGCATCAAATTATTTTCCTCCGATTTTTGACAACTCATTCATTCAATGAGTGTTCAAGACAGATGTTCAAGGTGTATTCTCAAGAATTAAAATGTTGCTTTGTTAAAAGTTTTGGTATTTATTGGTATTAGGTATATATATATATATTATCTGAGCTAGTTGACAGCTGAATCTTTGATTAAGCCCACACCTAACTTGTGCCTTTTAAGATTTACTTGCAAAAAGTAAACATTCCCACTCACTGTTTGTACCATAACCCACACCTATTGTAAAAAAATCCAACACATGCCAATTTTGTACCTGCATGCTGCAAATTATGCCCTGTGTGTCCTTGCTAGCCCTGAGTGTATCCACTAACAAGATAACATTAGGTGTCGAGTTTACTGTGTGCATTTTTTTCATATTTTAAATGTATTTAAAATAAGTTCAGTCGAGGTCTGAGTGCACTGCTAAATGTCAATATATACATGCATAAAAATACATTCAGGATATTAGGAAGCAAACACGGATTAAAGTGTAAATATACATTGAGTCTCTCAGCTAAGTATAATCAATCTTAGATATTCTAACTTGAGCTTTTTATAACCAATCTAAAGCTTCTTGTTAGATTACCATAGATACTCTACTGTATAAACTGTACATCAGAAAATTCTGAATACATCCACTTTCCAAGAATTAATGTGATACTGCTGTGCAAGGTGACTGAAGGTTAGATCAAAGACAGCCAATAAACTGAGGCGACACTACAGCACCGCCAGACAGCGGGAAGCAGCTGAGTCTGAGATGGAAGATGAATAGTTTTCTGGATATGAGGTAAATATTGGTTAGGTCATAGTAGACGCAACACATTAATGGATGCACGCATATTGCACTTGATATTATACTGTAGCACGGCATTGACTTGTATGTTGAGTGGGTGTACATTAGCGTGTCCTATTACTGGGAGAGTCACAAAATAAATGTATATTTTATAGGTTTTATACAAGAATAAATTATCAACTAACTCAAGTTTTCCTGATAACACTGTTATTCTATATGATGGTGGGCAGCAGACCAATCTACAGTAGAACTCCATTATCGTGCATTATTAGGAATCTCCTCTTTGATGCAACTGCAGCCACCACTCAACATCTGGGAGTACCTGGTGGCTGAGATGAGGATTCAATTCAAAAGGGTCGGGATGGTACAGTAAACTATATATTAGTATATTAGAAGTATATTAGTAAATTAAAGCTAAAGTTTGTGAGGTAGACCTTTTTGTTATTGTACTGTAAAATTGTAAACTGCAAACTGCATTAGAAAGAAAAAGTGAAAAGGACTAAATGTACAGTACATACAACTTAGACTTTTGGTTTTGGTTTTACCAAACATTTGGCACAGAAGACTGGATCCATTTCAAAGATATAAAATGTGTATTTCCCTATTTCAATGACAATTGCAAATAATGTTAAAGTTGTGATACAATTCAAAGCATGGCAAGTTACTCTTATCTCAAAATCCCTTTGCTTTAAATATGTTATGAACTGAACATTGTCCCAATGACCAAACCCTGCATGATGGGAGGAAAAATGACGAGGATGAAGCTGGAACAAAAACAAAAAAAGATACCTGTACAGCTATGCCAAAGTAGTCTGATTAAAAGGTGCAGTAGGTAAGACTTATAAAACTAACTTTCTGTCATATTTGCTGAAACTGACTCTATGTTCAAGTAGAACTACATGAAGCAGGTAATAAAAAAAAAAATCTGGCTCCTCTGGCACCACCTACAGCGTGTAGTACGATTTGCAAAAATCCACAGCTCCCTGTTCAGATGCACCAATCGGGGCCTGGTGCACCATCGGGGTGTCTAACTGTGTGTCAATCATTGCTCATGCACACACATTCATTCTCCCTTTTGGGGGGAGGGGCTTAGAAGACTGTTTTGGGCTTTACCTGA
>NC_053113.1:24426350-24466350 GCF_010015445.1 Perca fluviatilis | reverse complement strand
TCACACATGCACACACCCGTAGACTCAATTTACTTCAATTTCAAAGCAGATGGGACATAGATCTAAATCTTGGTTACTGATAAAGCTCTGTGCCTGATTTAAAATGCATTCAGGGTAAATGAGAGTGAGATAAAAATCTGATCTCTCAAAATTACCTCCATCTAAAGTTCCTTAGGAAGGTCAAATTTCAATCTTTCTTGTATATATATATATATATATATATATATATAGCATTCAGTAACTTTTTCAATGGACAAATTATAATAAGTATAACTGGGGTCTATGCAACACACAAACAGCTAAAATGAACCCTGAAAAAAAATCTAAATGGTAAAATGCAAAATGCTGTGAACATGAAAAAGAGTTCCCTACTTACAAAGATGCTCAGGAACACTACAGCTATTTCGAGACATTCGTTAATGGCACATGGGAGCCAAAGCGCAGATGTTTCAGCGAGAGGCCTCCTTCAGTGCGATGTCAGACAGCACAATGAGGCACACTGAGTGAGGCAACTTGCCGAAACGTCTGTGCTAAGGTTCCCTTGTGGAATTAAAAATATTGAAAACATGTTGAGCACCCTAGAGTCCTTCTGATGCTGTAATCAAATATGTTGAAAAAAGGTTTTTGTCTCTTGAGAGGTTTTACAAGTGTGGACCTCCTTTCAAATTATTCAACTTAACTACACCTCAAGTCAAGTGAGTACAATGTGAGTCTCAGTGCTTTCAACTATTTGCTTTGGGTATAAAAGCACAAATGAATAGAGGAGAGGAGAGGAGTAAAACACAAAAATTATTAAAAAAAAATCCCATTAATGTGTAAAAGTTGAATGAAGAATGAAGAATGAAATGGAATTAGTAAGATTCATGAAAAAAAACAACTAAAGACAGCATGACAGCAAATGGTTGATATAAACAATGAGTGAGGAGGGAAAGAGGAAGGGAATTCTGGGAACAGATGAGCAGTGGGAGGTATTGGACTATCACTGAGTAAATTTAAATGGACTGTATTCATATAGCGCTTTTCTAGTCTTAACGACTACTCACACTACATAGTACAGGCACCATTCACAGACACATTCAGTGGCCGAGGCTCACCAGATAACCATTCATGCACATTCAAACACCGATGAGGGTAGCTGGGGGTCCAGTTGTCTTGCCCAACACAGGACTGTGGGGCCGGGGATCAAACCAGTGACCTCCTGATTGGTAGACGACCACCTGAGCCACAGCTGCCCACAGTAAAACAGATCATCGTCTTGTCTCTCAGGTGTCTATGTTTGTGTGTGTGTGAGTGTATTGTATCGGCATAAACGGATTACTGCAGTGTTTCTGGGATCTGAGCGAGGGAAGTGATGAGAGGACACATTCCTGGACCGACTCCCAATCCTCCATGTGTGTGTCTTTAAAGTAGGTGCGTATATGACGCGTGTGCCTGTGTTTGAGAGTGATACAGTATAATCTCTTTAAAAAACCTGCATACTCAGAGCCAAGAAAGTGAGGCTATATGCAGAAATGAGGCATATTGATTGTATGACAAGGAGTTCTGAAGAAGTAGAGCTCAGCGAGCTTGATAGTGTTCACACAGACAAAAAGCACACAAGCGTGCATGCAAACACACACACAAATACACTTACCAGATGTTCCTAGTTTATTTGCTGATATTTCTCCTCTCTTGGAGGGTCTGGTTGAGTGAAATTGACTTCCAGTTAGCTTTAGGTGGTTGTCCATCACTCTAAAAACCAGGTGTTCCTCAGTGTCGGTAGTAAGGGTGCTGCATGGCCTATAACCCTCTGACCCTAAAAAAGAACATACCTGTAAATGATGCCTACTGTCGAAACATTACATTTATTTAAAGGAAATATATTACTGTTTTTACATCCCATGAAGGTCTCTGCTGACCCTGTTTTAAAAGCATTCCATCACTCTATCCACTACCACATTCTTGTATTGCCCTTAACATGCTCTGAAAACATGTGCTATATCTGGATACAAGATAAATAAATTCAGAGGACACAGATCATGCGACGCCACACTGCTATCAGTAGGCTGTATGGCTGGCAAATGGAAATAGCAATGCATTTGATTTGCTATCTAACTCCCAACAGTGTGTGATTTTGTATAGATCCATTTCATGGAATAACTTTTTGTTGGCTGCAATGATACGCAGAATATAAAGCAGCTGTGTGAACTATAGAATACAGTTATTCCTTTCCATGGTTGTTTATCAATTTAAAAAGTCAAAATAGGGCAAATTACTAGTATGTATACTAGGAGTGGAAAAAGTCTTCAAATGCTACACGGAAGCTTCTGGAAAATCAAAACATAGCCTTTCAATATACAGTGAGAGCAATAAAAAAGAAGCCATGGTTATGAGGAGGTTCCCAATTTACAAATAATCTATTTGCCCTAATAATAAATATATAAATGAATTCAAGCGAATTTAGTAAATTACATTTGATACAATAATCCACTCTATTCAGCAGCAGCATCTGTACCAAACAAATATTGCTTAACAAGCCTGTTCAGCCATTCATGGCAGCTGTAATGCAATTACTGCTGTTTTCTTCTTTCTCTGCAGTGGTTAGCCAATCAATTAACAGTATTGACTGGATGAAAAATCTATTAACTAGTCTAAATCTAGTAGACTATAACTAGTCTGTCTAAGTCAGACAGCCAGCTTCTAAACTCACCAAAAGAAAACGGAGAAGGTTGAAATATAAAAATGACTCAGAAATGCATAGAAAGACACTGCTAGAATGCAGTCAGTCTGCCCGTTTCTCCATCAATTTGTCTGCTGGACTTTGATTTCTGCTTGTCCGTCTACCTGTTTATCTGCTCTTACTGCTGGTTTCTCAATACAGATGCATGTATCTCTTCTCTGTCTCCCTCTATGGATGTTTGGTCATTGTCCTGCCTGTCTATCCATACACCTGTCTCTCTCTCTTTGGATGCACACGAGACAGAAACTGCACACTAACAACCTCATTTTCTGACTGACCGGGTGAAAGGGAGTAAGAGCAGAAAGGACAGAGAGGTGGAAAGGTAAAGCAGGAGACATATAAAACCTGTTGGATCGCAGCCCTGCCTGGGAAAAAAAAGAGAGTAAAATAGAGGAGACAGATGGAGGGACATAAATGAGTGTGGAGTGTTCACAAGGTGATATTCCTCCTCTCTAACCTTTCTCTCTCATTAACTTTGGAGCTTTAACGATGGTGGCAGAGACAGTGCAGGGTTTGACGAGTGGCTGGCTGCGTGGTGCGAGGACGGTAGTGCTGCCCTTGTGGGAGTCTCTCACTGTCAACCTCATTCGTTTAACGCAGGCTTGACAATGAAACAGTGAAAAGCTGGGCTTCAAGACTTGATGAAGGAAAAGGTTGATGGGATTATTTTGGGCCGTAACGATTTACTTAAGCAAGTGAAGTATGAATTACAATTGCTTGCTGGATCAAAACAGCAACGTCTGTTTCAAATGTGCGTAATTCAACAGCCTTGGACAAGAGTACAAGGTGTAATGAGCACCACGATAAATTATAGCGTCTGGTTCGATCCAAATATTATTATTTGAACTCTAATGCAATTTTGAGGATAATACTAGACTTCCATCTGGACAGTCTGAGCACCTGATAGACATGGCCAGTTTACAAATTATTAGTGTTAAAAATATAATCATTTTCAACACCCATGCTGTGTTTACAAATTGGAAATCTTTCATATACCTTGGGGATACTTACCTCGATGGCAACAGCATGGTCTACAAGACAGTTAATGTCAGAATAAAAAAATAATAAAAACCTCTTGTTACAGCAGGATTTTTCTGGTGTAGTTCAAGGTGAAACTTGGGAAGAAAAGGAAAAAAAAATCTATGCCATGGAACAATTAACTTGCAGGCAAAGCCTAGTGATAGGTAATAATGGAATACAAGCATTTTCTAGCACTAAAGACTGATTTGACAATGTGTTTTCAGAAGTGTTTATAATAAAGACATATGCCTTTTAACAATTCCTCTCAAAGGTAAAGTCAAAGTAAACTTTGGGTGCCATGTGCAGGACACAGGCATTACTATCTACACTTTTCAGCTAGTAAAAAGAAACAAGAAGAAAAGGCTGTGTTTGTCTGCAAGTATGTGTTTGTGATGAAATGTGGACTTTCACAAGTTTCGGGTAAACTGTGTTCACCTACAGTTTAAGAAAACGGAGGCACTAAGCACACAGGCTTAGACACAAGTGCAGGCAAGGACATACACACATGCACACACAAAATAAAAAAGGCATCTCAGGAAAGCTCCCATTGGACCCACCAGTAGTAAATTATCGGTGTTGTCCCCCATCTCTCGTTTTCCACCAAGCAGCCAGCGCTCCTCTGGGTTTAAAACTCATTTTCATTTCTCTTGTAAGCTCTACGTTTTTACATATTTGTTCTAAATCCTATTATGAGGCCTTTGTGATATGAATAACGCTT
The DNA here is from genome assembly GCF_010015445.1 of Perca fluviatilis. Taxonomy (NCBI): domain Eukaryota; kingdom Metazoa; phylum Chordata; class Actinopteri; order Perciformes; family Percidae; genus Perca; species Perca fluviatilis. The sequence continues at coordinate 24,461,893 of NC_053113.1, read as the reverse complement.
GCAAATTGGAAAGTATCTCCGGGCAAAAGTTGGACACAGAGGTAATCTTCACAATCTAATATCTTGAAGCGAAAAAAAAAACAGCAACGGCAATTTCTGATGTAGTTCACAGGAAAACATGTTTAACAGTTTAAAGAACAAAATCTCAATACAATAGGAGCATGAAAATTCATGCACACGTGCGTACACCTAAGAAGACTTCCCTTCTTTAACCGACCTGTCGGGTCTGAATCCTGCAGTGAAGTTTGGCAGGTGTGCAGCGGGTCACAGTGTGTGTGCTTTGGAGTTTCGGAGTGACCAGAATTAATGTCCAAACCCAGAGGCGGGAATCCATCCAGATCACAAAACTGCTCTGATCTAGACCCAGAACTCTGGTCATGCATCACCTAGGGGGATATGGAAACAGATGGAAAAATGCAGGAGAAGGAGGGATGGAAGGAAGGAAGGAAGGAAGGAGGGAGGGAGAGAGGGGGTAAGTAGTATAAAAGGAAATATGTGGAAGGAGTGAGGCAGAAAGACGGATGATGTGAGGATGAAAAAGAGAGATGACACACAAAGAAATAGATTATGGAGGGAGTTGAGGAGGGGACAGGAAGGAGGGGTATAGTGGGGGACATGGGAATAGAGTGAAGAGAGTACAGGGGAATAAGGTATTATTAGTTTTGTCTTGAGTTTCTAACACAATCAGTTCAAAGGACAAACTGAAATTCAATATCAATTTAACTTTTATTAAGACAGGTAAGTGTGTTAAAATTTGTGTTTTTTTTCTCCATTTTCTACTGTGTGAATGCATATTAATAAGCTGGTGTCTTTCACTGGAGATTATTCCCCTCTCCTCCTGTTTCCTTTGTTTCCACTTGATGAATTGATTTTTAATTAACCCCTGGAGCTGGTGAGAGCATCTCACAACGGCGTGGTGGGTTAGCTGTTCTTCCTGCGCAAGTGTCCTCCTGTGAGACGGGGGTAAAATGTGGAAGCTCTGTTTAGTTAAGATTAGATGTGATGCATTAGCATGCTAGCCATAGCATTGCAAGACACTGCAGATGGGCCTGGAAAAAAATAGGAAGCAAGGCTTGTAGGAATAGTGTTGCTAAGAAAAAGGAAGCAGCAAGGATGGAGAATGACAAGGCGAAGACAGGACAAATGAAAAAAGAGAGGCATAACAATGAAATGGCAAGAGACCTAATACAATGGGACTGTGTAGCAGGACAAATTGGAGTTGTGTTTGTGCAAACCAATGTCTCATCATAACAAAAAGGATGTAGCAGTTGACTGCCTGAACTATAGCGTAAAGGCAAAACAAGAAGGAGAAATGTAAGAATAAAATGGGAAAGTGAATAGACAGAAAAGAAGCGATGGAACAAAAGAAAGAGAGGGAGAGGAAGTATAAGAATTACATGGAGGACAAGAGAGGAGAGCTCGGGTCTAAAGAGAGAAGAGAGAGAGCTGAAAAAAAATTACTATCTAATCATTTTTAGGACAGTTTGATTCAGGTCCAGAGGCCACAGATTACCACTATCTTCACAATCATGAACCTCATTTTTCTCCAGCTTTTTAATAAAGCACTAGCCCCCCCCTTATTTTCTTTCATTCCCCTGTCACAGTATAACGGATTCAAAGCATTTAATGGCTGTAAGGTCATTTGGGACCATTCAAGCAGTGTCTTTTTAATCCACTCTGTTTCTCTTTTCTTCCCTCAATGATGTGCACCTTTAACACCCCTGCCTTGGGTGTCTCTGAGCTATAGATGAATAATGTAAAGTAATTAGTGTGATTCTAATGTTATCTAATAGATCAGGTCAGCTACAATAAGAAACTCTAACTGTATGTCGCTTAGTCTCCTAATTCTATGGAGCGATTATGTCTAATGTAATGATGTGGTTCTCTAAAACTTCTAAAGCTGGCACATTCATTCATTTTATTACCCAGCTTAAAAGACAAACTTTAAAATATTGGCACATAACAATTACGGCCTATTTGGTCATTATTTCATTCATTTGTTAGCAATTGAATGTCATATCCATAAAAAAACGTTATCAAATCAGTGACTTTTCTTCCGCCCTCATTTAATTATACAAGGCATTCCATTTTTATGCAATCACAAATTGTGTGTGCCTATAAAATTTGTTGTATTAGTGACCTCTGCATTAAAAACAAGGGTGGCTGTGAGTGTGATGTCTTATGATATAATTATTATGAGTCATATTTCTGTATCTTTTTCTTTCTCTCTCTCTCCCTCTCCCCCAACCGCTCGAGGTTGAGAGCCGTCTGCCCGAGGTTTCTGCCTGTTAAAAGGAAGTTTTTTTTCGTCACTGTCGCACCAAATGCATGATCTTGGGGGGAATTGTTGGGTCTAGACCTACTCTATCAGTAAAAATGTCCTGAGATAACTTCTGTTATGATTTGACACTATAAATTAAATTGAATTGAATTGAATCTTATCAAAAGTGTTGAGTTGGTGACATATTCCTGGACACTTTGAACAAGTGGAACAATGATTTCATGCTTTCTAATATTTCACCTAACTGCTATTTTCTTTTGGCATCTTCTTTTGAAAGTGGTAGGCAATGGCTGCAAATGGACTAAATAATGGATTACATGTAGGGTAGGCTTATGTTAGTATCACTGGTATAAAGTGAAATCTCTTTTGTATTGATGGGTGATTGTTATAAACATTTGAGCCATGTGAAATAATAATATGCCTTGTGCTCCCCAGAAAACAGTGCTATTACAGCTCTCTAGCCCAAGGTTCTTCCTCTGAGAAGCAAAAAGCATGTGGGAATATGGAAACATGTTACCATGGATGGTTCTGACAGCTGTTCTTGCTCATCAGTCTGCAAATCCTTTTCTCTGTCTGCATCTGCAGGAACAAAGGGATCTTCTGTATGAGATATGGCAGGATTCCCTTGCTCCTCTTCTCTGGATCTCCCTCCCGTAAAACATCCGTGCATCTGTGCTTCTTCATCTGAAGAGTCTTCCTCATGTGGAGCCAGACCCAGGCTATCACTGGACATTTCATCACTACTGTCTTCATAAAAAAAAAAAAAAACATATTTTTTAAGATTTTTTTCCCCAACATATATAATCTAAAAAGAAAAAGCATTATATCTATAAAAACAACGTGAGTTTCAAGGTAAATGGTATCAACACATTGACTGTCCTTAATGTATTATGCTTTGAATCACTGAAGCAAGGTTTTCATCTCTAAAATCCAATGAAAAATGTCCCTGACATCGCAATATGTGCATCAAGCTCTAAGCTGATAAAGCAGGCTTTCAGTTCAAGCTGTAGGAAGTGAAGGGTTTGAAGGATGCAAAGGAAGAAGGAAAACACAGAGCTGAAGTGTGAAGTGTGACTGAGAAGAAAGAAGCAAAAGGTTATCTATTTAAAGGCCAGATTTTAGCACACTTTTTTATTCTAAAGAGGCATATAAAAAATATTCCCAGATGTTTTTTTGAAAAAGAAAATTGCCCTCAGCAAACCATACCCATGCATCATTTTGGAATGTGCACACAAACAGACATCATACAGCGTACTTCAGCAATTCAGTAAAAAACACTTCAAACTAATTTCCTTTACATATGTATCTAGTATTCTAGAGTGAATGTGTGTGTGTGTCTGTGAGTGTGAGTGTGTGTGTACACCTGCATGTACAGTAAGAGAAATAAGTGTGTATCTGGATCACTGAATCCTAATGTGTGTGCTGTATGCTAAGGGGAATTCAGGGCCATTCTTTACAGTGCAATTACCTCCATGTCTGCTGTAGCATCATGTCAGGTACTTAAAACCTAAAGAACACTTTTTATGGTTGGATCTAAATTGTCTTTGATAGCTCAGTGTTATAAAAGGAAGCCATTATTGTTGAGATCCACAAGCATTTCACTCAAATAAACTGCCTGCCAATTGAGAACTGTGTTCAGGCAAAATGTAGCATGACAAAGTGTTCTATCAGGATTCAGGAATCACTTTACTGCAAAGACCTGTGCTTCTCCACCCATAACTAGGAATGTTTCTTTCTTTCTTTTGAAATCCAAATCTTGTTCCCCATAAATGATTGTTTGGTCTCTGGAAATCTAATAATACTGCCTTAAAATGCAAAATGTATCAAATCAACGTATGAGATACAAATACAAATAGACTGCATGATGGAGGCATACTACAAATAGTAGTAGTGCAGTGGAAAGTAAGGACGTTTAGGTGGATGGGTATATAGCACATTTGCCTTTAGTTGCAAGGTATAGCTGCAGGATTTAGCCACAGTACAGCATTTACCGGTTTAAAACTGTTTGAACCATTTGTTTAACTGGCTACTTAGAATTGCATGCATGCCTCTTTGGAGATCACCCTGGTAAGAGAATCAAACTGGTAAAAACTACACACAAAAAAAACAGACATGAGGAAAATGATTAATAAAAAAAAGCTGAGTCACTGTAAAACTTTTAAGAATAGTGTGGGTGGCTTTGTAAGATGTGACAACAAGAGCGATGAAGGTCAAAATTCTAGCAGCACTTCTAGCACTATAGAGGAGCAATTGAATTGTGAAATCCAAAACATTTGAGTCTATTATCATGCTGCTTGTCTTCCTTTGGATCCAAGTAGTTGTGGCCTTCAGCAGGTTGATTAAGAACTTAATTTAAGCATTACATCTAGTTTTTGTTTTTCTAAGACCTTCAGTGATTAAGTCAGCCAAAAAGGAGGCCTTGACAACGAAGTTGTTCTCGATAATACAAGTTGCTAGAGTTTTTCATATTCACTATGACTCATAGAGTAGAAGGTGAAATTATACAAAAACTCCACTTCTTTAAGATCTATGCCATGAGATTAGAGGTAGAGATGTTCTTTCCCAATTACATGATCTTAGTTGGAGCTGTTAATTAGTAATATTATTAAGTGTAAATTGGCAAATGTTTTTGGAATAATGAGGAATGAGGACCCAACCAAGTGACCAAGTGAGCAAGGCACTGTGTCACAGGGATTGACATGAATGTATGAGGACTGAATTCTGATTTTATGTGTTGTTATTCATGGAAATAGTGAGGAGCTTTGTCTGTACCCGAAGTCCAAGTACAGACGCTGAAGCCCAAATCACATTACTACAGTATGACAAAGTAGTGGTGTATCAAACAGTTAAGAGGCTTAAGTATGGTAAAACAACCATAACAAGAACAAAAACCAGACTGCATGTAAGACAGGTTAAGCTTGGGAATGATTGGTCAGTAACGATGACTGGAGTTCTGGCGGTAGACGACCACGCGAATGTGTGAGAACACCAATTGCAGCGTGTTCTTGTACCAAAACAAACATAGACAGCTTCCAGCAGCTTGCACTGTTTATATGCAGTGCAATTTGTGCTGTAAAGGCCAAAAGGAATGACAAAAGTGCAGCAGTTGGGTGAGATCCTGGATGGAGAGGCGCAGACTGGTATTATTTCTCCCTCGAGCGAAATACTGCCGCAGATGTCAGTCGCAAATATCAAACATGTTTTAAAATATCTTTTTAAGAACTACTTGCAGTGACTGAAGACTCAAGATTAGAATCTTTACATCACACACTATATGATTTTATCTGCCGACTGTCAACACCAGATGACCCAGACTGGAACAGACCGGTATAATTTGGTCCCGTCAGTCGTCACGCCCAAATAATCAGCTCAACAGTTGCCTTGCCTTTACATAATGCTTTCAAGAAATTCTCTACGAATTTTTGATACATAGTAAAATAGTTTACATCTAGCCCATCTCCTATCATTTGTAAACTTATTAACCATTAGCAACCATTTCATGATAAAAAACAAGTAAAAATTTTGTGTCTAATTCATGCTCTTGTCACCATCTTAACACTATAAATGCACACACAAATATACAGACAAAGAGAGGTCTTTATTATTATTAACTTACCAGTGGATAGCTCCTCGTTCTCTTCCATTTTCACAGCTAAAGGGGGATACTTGATGACATCTAAGAAATGTGATGGAAGTGATGAGATACACTGCATATCCTGAGTTGATTCATGTTCGCCAGAGATGGGGGTAGAGGCCATACAAATGGAAGAATCCTCTGTTTTTGGAGTTGACCCATGACTAAAATTTGCATCTGGAGGAGACTTGTTAAATAGAGATAAACTAGATAGGATTTTTACAGGTGGACTTGATTCCAGTGGTTTTGGTGGTGGTTTTGGACTGGAAGATACAGGTAACAGAGGCAGCTGGAGATGCTTCTCTGATAGGAGAGACTCTGTGTCACAGCAGGAATGTTTGGATTGCCTTGGGGACTCCAGATTGCTTGGGGGCAATTGGGAAGGCTTCAGTGATGAGATTGGTTCTGGGAATAACTGGGGAGATTGGGGTTGTTCTGGTAATGGAGATGAGTCTGAGCCTTTTTGTAATGAGGTTGATTGGTAAACACTGGGCAATAAGGTTGACTCAGTGGAGCTTGATGGTGAGACTGTGAACGTAGACCTAAGGGAGAAGGATATGGATGGAGAAGGGGAGAAATGCTCTTCTGGAATTGGAGGTCTGGTACTAGCCAAATGAGAAACATCTGGTGGATACGAGACAGGGATCTCAGTTTGGGAATTTACTAGGGAGGGGGAGGACAAAAGTTTTAATGATCCACAGTCAGGTTTTGATTTATGGACATTGGGAGGGCATTTGGGCTTTTGTAACGTTGAGGTTGGTGTCTTGATTGATGTTTGTGAAGTCCTTGAAATCTCAGCAATGGTGCATGCAGATGGCTTACTTTTAGAGGACGATGCTGTGCAAAATAAAAGACAAACAACAACAAGGATATTAGTTGCTTTCGCAGGCATGTGATCACATGTTTTTCATAAACACCGGTATAGGGATTATTAAAGGAGAATTCCGGGCGATTTCAACACGTAGCTCTGTTGTTTGTAAATCTGGAGTGCTGTCAGTAGTGAGAAAAACGAAAAAAATCGGTGCTGCCTACACCGTGTTATCCTCCTGATAGCGTTAGCACCCAGGAGACTGAAACAGTGCAAATTTTAAACGCGCTTTTAAGCCTCTTAACATGTTCAAAATGTCATTTAAAGTGCCTACCCATGTGAAGTGATTCTTAACAAGTGAACACAGTGAATCTGACTGCAGTAGATGTGAAAGAAATGCATGAAAGTCGTGCTAATTCAGCTCTGTTTAGTTCCGGTGTTGATACTGCAAGACAGTGCTTCGGGACCGTCTACAAACTACAACACCGAAAAGAGATACAAAAAGATTTTCAAAAGTAAGTGCTGTACAACTAGCAGGAGACAATTTATAAATGAGGTAAGTTTGGAGACACTACCTTATTTAATCATTAAATTAATAAATATTTTTGTTGTACCTCTTTTCGGTTCGGTGTAGTTTGTAGACGGTCCCTAAGCACTCTCTTACTACTGTCTCAACACCGGGACTAAACAGAGGTATGAATTAGCACGACTTTCATGCATTTCTTTCACATCTGCTGCAGTCAGATTCACTGTGTTCACTTGGAAGGAATCACTTGACATGGGTAGGCACTTTTAATGACATTTCGAACATGTTAAGAGGCTTAAAAGCACGTTTAAAATTTGCCCTGTTTCAGTCTCCTGGGTGCTAACGCTAGCAGGAGGATAACACGGTGTAGGCAGCATCAATTGTTTTCGTTTTTTTTTTGCTACTGACAGCACTCCAAATTTACAAACAACAGAGCTACGTGTTGAAATTGACTGGAATTCTCCTTTAAGTTTGTCCTTGACTAAGGGCTGAGCTGCTCACTACTGATTTACCACTAACATCCAATTATGTCACTATATTTTTCATGGTGGCCAATATTTAATAGACATGATCAAATCACTTTTTTTAACTGACCTGCATGTGTAAAAGACAACAATGTTCTAACACCTGACATGACAAAACTGGTGTCATCACAAACCACCACTGGTTCTTGGAGCTTATTTCATATGATACAGCCTTACTTACTGAAAACTGGACATGTTATACAGCCACAGTTATCTGAAGTTCTGTATTTTGCTCTGAAATTTTCAACCCAACATTTTTCACTTCTATAATAATATCTAACATTGAATCTGCTTTCTGTAAAAAAAACAAAAACAAAGCCTTTTTCCTTTTACTCATCCTCATAAAAAAAAAAAAACACAAAGCTCACATTTCATAGAGTGTTCTGCTTGTGAAGTCTGAGGCTCAGATAGATGGAGCTTTTGAGCTGCTTTAGGTTGTGCTGGTGCTCGAGACTGCCTGGATGGTTGTGCTGAACTGAGCTGAGAAGAGTAGCTGACTCTTGAGGCCCCACTGCTGATTAATCCCACTTGGGGCACAAGTGTTAGCTTACTGAGGACCTGCTGAACAGAGGGAACCCTGTGTGGGAAATCAAAAGGCTTTGTGTGAGAGAGAGTCCATATACACCTCCTTATGGCTACACATTAGTTTTTCCTGGCACTTGACATTGTTCTACTTGAAAATACTAGCAACCTTTTGAAAGATTTAACAGTTTTTCTTTAATATGAAAATTCCTTATTAAACACTGACAGAATTGTAAATGCTAGTAATGTTGAGATGTTTACGCCCCAATCTTTGACTATTGACACCAACCTCCACAACACTGCTCTTTCTATTGTGTCAGGATGTTCATGCCCATATGTATCATATAATATATTAAGAGTTGACTGGATGTGATGATAATTCTCTTTTTTTCCCTTTATCTCAAAAGGAACAAAAAAGGTAATTTAATCAAGTGGACACTGTTCACATGATTGTTAACCAATTCCCTTGTCTGTAGATGAAAAGCGTTGTTCTCTCCTACAGTCTATGTATTAGACAGACGTAGCCAGTTAAGATTTTTCACACAGGCCAGTGTGAATATGCTAGGCACCTGTGAGGTCACAGTAGAAAACTTTGACTCACTTTCTGTTGTTGCATGGCCTCTCTTGAGCAACAAAATTCCCATCTTTGTCTCTCTGTAGAAAACAAAAGACAACAGTGTTGTCACAGAAGTGAATCAGACAAAGAGAGAAATGGAAAGAAAGAATATGGAGGTCGTCTGTGAGCCTTGTGTGCAGGTTTGTGTCTACTCCCACATTTGCCCTGTTTAGATCCACTGTGTTCAGTGTGTGTTCATGTAGGTAAAACACGTTTGCTAAAATGAAAAGCTTCAGTCATTCTCACCTCATCCAGGATTTCTATGACGAGGCACGGTTCAGGTGAAGTAATCTGAGGCTCAGTCCTGCCCCTGCTGACAGGGACAGCAAACAATGATGCACAGTAGCGACGAAAATCCTCCTCCTGAGCTATAAACGCGCGCACACACGCACACACACACACACACACACACACACACATACACAAAATCAAGACAGGGCAAGAGGGAGACTCATGTAATGTGTTGCAATGTTAGGTACGACGTAAGGTTATGGCTGCTATTTTTAGCTATTGTAAGAACACATAGCCACAGAAACTATTGATTAATTTGCTCTTTAATGCTAAAATTATCGTTGATTCTAGAAATCATTCAACGGTTGCACTGACAGTAGAATTTATACTATAATTAAACATGCATACTGGCCAATGTATCACAGCTCAAATCTACAACCCCTCAGCATTCTATTTGACCCTCAGGTCGACACTCAACTTTTGGCATCCAGCCAACTTATCTATCAAGCTTTGCTATGCTTTGGCAGCACTGAAGGTGACTCGGTGCAAACTTGAATGACAACTGATGGACACAGCCATAATGAAAGCTAAACAAGAGAATCAATTTAAACTTTTATCACAGATCAGTTAATAACATATACAAATATTTACAATAACAAATATTCATAACACGATTTGAGTTGAATTATACTTTCATCAAAGCAGTTTTTTTTTTAAACATTTTTTGTCAATTCTTCACTCATACATCCACCTCCATGCTTCAGGTTTAAGTCACCTCAACTGTCAGAGAGGCACTTCACTGTCACTTTTAATAAAAAAAATGGCCAGGCAATTAGAGCTGGTTAATGTGATTGATTACAATGGCATAAACCAAGTAAATAAATTGTAACATACAAACTCAAATAGAAAGATGTGTGCTTCTTGTTGTTGTTTCCAGCAACGCCATCAGTTTTCTACTTATGAAAAATGCCTGTGGACATGTCGGGACCCTTGATACCAATATGGACATTTTCTTGTCTTCCACCCTCTTCCTCTGGGAATCAGAGGTAGGGGTCATAGAGAGCTACACAATTGGGTCTGTATTCATGTATTATCTTGTTTCAGGTGAAAGGTGCTGCTGACACAGGAGGGGATAAACAGTGGTTTCTCTTCTGATGACAAAACTCCGCTGCACAAAAGACAGCAGACATGTGGTAATCTACAGCACTTGTATGTCTACATGATTATCTACAGATAAGTTCAACTCACATGGTAATTTAAGAAGTGATACATATGTTAGGCACATAACACATATTGAACACTTAAAATATTTACTATACTTCACAATTTACAGTTAATTTGTTGTGACAATAAAAATAACAATGTATGTTGAAATCTCATTTTCTTTGCCTTGAGCTGTAAATTGTTCAGTCTGTGTCTTTCTGTCGTACTGCAAGTTACCTGTCTGTGCCACCTCCCTCTCTCTCTCTCTCTTACTAACAATCCTTCTATCACATCACCACATGGGTCTGACAGCTCAGGAAAATGAGAATTTAAAACAAGAGAGAGCTCCCCACATGATGCCGGAAAACAGCTTTTATTATTCATGGGAACACTCATAGCCCACCCTTTCATATTCAAAGACAGGAGAGGAGGAGAAACTCGGCAACCTGTTGTAATTGGCATACGTTGGCAAAGTTTGAACCAGGTGGAAAGAATAGTTTATCAGCTGCTAAACAGCTCTATATTTCCCAATGTCTTCCTCACATCTGCATATCACTGAAACAATGGAATGTCAATTATTAAACTGTGAGCAGAGAAATTAAATTCATGATGTGAATAACTGTGTTTTTAGTAGACAAGGATCAGTCTATTTAAGAGCTTGAGTAAAATAACCACTTTAACTACGAATAGTTTGAGAAAGACAGAGATGTGATGGAACAAGAAGTAGCCTAAGATAAGTGCACATCTGCATGTTTGTCTTTATGTTAGGAAGTGTGGCGCAGGAAGATTCCTGGTATACTTATATTTGTTAATATATATTTTGATACAACCCTCCATGCCCTTGAAAAAGTATGACAAAAGTTTACCATACTCAGATTCACGAAACAAACTGTCAAAGTTCTGGGTAAATGTTGGGTTAATGAGAATTTTGCAACTAAGAATACTGGGTCATGCAATTGAAAAGGTTAAGAACTCCTCCTTTGGGGAGCTCCTTCAAAAGAGCATTTTTCCCAAAATAAAACTATGTAACCACTTGCAACAAATGGTCTAATCCTCTGAAGTTAATGTCTCTGACTGAACTTAAAGCCTTCAGCCTCATAAAGTCCAAGATCTGACGGAAACATTCTGGTCGCTAATAGTTTTCTTACCATGTATCTAGAGGTTATTCTTGAATTTCATGTCTGTGTCTTGTGAAAAACAAGGAAATGTTGTGTAATCAAGTCCTTCGTAAAAACAAATGTTTTGTTCTATGTCACACTGGTAGCTTAAAGCTTATTTAAAGAATCAACCAGAATTCAGGAAGCGAGAGAGTGATTAGTATGTTTTGAATGGGATTTATAAAAGTGCAATCCATGGTTGAATGGCAGGCATTATTGAATATGCTGGGAAAGTGAGAAAAAGAAGTGAGAAAAGTACAAAGCTGTCTATCTGTAAAAATTGTAATAGTTAGGAGACAGGAGCAGTTTCAAGTTGTATAGTTACTTTTTAGACAGTTATTAAGGCATCACTGATTCATTAGACCAGATACAGTTTAGAGCTGCAAGAGATATAGTTAACTCATAATATGTACCCTAGTCCTTTAAGAACACTCCAGTTACTAAATAATATTAGTCAAAACTATACACCTTACTGTGTCAAATTTGGGTGGTTTCCTTGTCAAATATTAAACATTTCTATGGGGAGCACAGGGAACCATTTTGACCTCAAAGAAGAAAAAAAAACTATTTGAGATAGACAGCTATGAGAAAAGGGGCAAGCAAGGACTTGCAGATCCTAACAAGGTCGGGATGGGAGTGAATGTTGATTGATGTGATGAGAGGCAGTTGACAGCCCCAGGGTCCAGAGGTTTGGAAGGGGAGAGATAACCGTGGTCTACCCGTCTCCTGACAGCCTCGGCTGGGGGCCAGACAGCCAGGACACTCCCCTGACTGATGAGCTCCAGGCCCTGAGCTTCAGACTACAGGCCAACCCCCACCCCCTCTCCATGCCCCATTCCTTACCCAGGCAGAGTGCAACCTGTCAGGCATGAGCCACCTCTAACGGCCCTCTGCCCACACAATCACTGCCAGTGATTACCCGTCAGACCGCCTCGGATGGATGGGCAGGCACTGATATGTCTGACCCGCTGAGAAGGAGAGATTTTTTACTTTTGCTATTGTGTGTTTGTATATGTGTGTCTGATGTGTGTATGTGTGTGTGTGTGTGTCTGATGTGTGTATGTGTGTGTGTGTGTGTGTGTGTGTGTGTGTATGTGTGTGTGTGTGTGTGTGTGTGTGTGTGTGTGTGTGTGTGTGTGCGCAAGTCATCTGTCAAACTATTTTGTCCGTAGCTGTTTCTTTGGACTAAGAGCCTGTTCCGGTATGTATATCAGAAAGGTGGCATGTACAGCAAGAGCACACAACACGTCAAAAGGTGCGGCTAACAGTGTGTGTGTGCGTGTGTGTGTGTGTGTATGTGTGAGTCTCACACATGTTTTACCTGTTAGGCTGCTTGCAGTCTTCTCCCCAGTGTTTGTGTTAGGTAGTGATTTTAAATCTGTACCGAAGGCCAACGATGGACGATAGGTTTTGATTGGTGTTCTGGAAACATAAAATGATAAATATACATGAATAAGGAATAAAACATAAACCATACACTCTAGGCCTGACCCCAAACAAAACAATAATATTGATTGAGTAACAATTGTCTTATTTTCCTCTTTTCAGTCTCATGCTCTCTTTCTTTAACGCTCTTATCCTGAAACCTGGATGGCTGAGTGGATAGGTGGATGTATTGATGTTTGCATGGATGTTTTCTAGTTTTGTTCTCTTGTCAAATCATTCAGCTGTAGCCCCACCCAAACAGTCCTTCACGTTGTCTCCCCTTATGTTTTTCTTTGTCTATTTAATGTATTCAGAGGCTCTTGTTTAATCCTGTACCTCACATCCCTTTCTCTGACTATCACTTTTTGTTTTCCTTACAGTACTTGCTACATGCAGTAGCCTCACTAGCCTTAGGCCGGCTTCACACGTCTGCGTGGCGTGTCCGTTTTTATTTCGGCTCCCATGTTAACAGGTTAGAGCTTGCACACTGCCTGCATGACACGCACGAAAACGCGTGCATGCTTAGAAATAGGACCGACGCCTATTTTTCACGCAACACGCAAGCGTGTTGGAAGCGTTTAGAATACAAAAAGATGTTTATATGTCATTTTGACACAAATACATAATAATAAATGACATTTTGATGTTTGAAAGTCTCTAGGTTTTGACATAAATGCAGATATAAATGTAATTTAAAAAAATAATAATAATAATTATCGATTTTCAAATATTGCACCTGTCAATACAGAACGAAATATTCTGTAGCCTATTTTGCCGTCAATACTGCTGATGTTGTCTTTGCTGTAATCAAATCAGTATATATGTATGTTTAACATGAAGTATACTACTGCTTGAGTGCATTTTATCAATGGGAAACATACAGCGTCGCGTCAGACACGTTTCTGGTATGTAAAGACATGGAAAAATCGACGTAACCAACGCGCAACAGAAACGCAACAGAAATATATATACGCTGTTGCTATTATACTGGCGGGATAAATGAGTCTTGCGCCCAACGCAAATCTAAAATGGTTTGGTCTGAAGTAGCTAGGTGTGGTTTGGGCGTAACGTGAAAATAACCAATCAGAGCATCATCTCACATTCCCTTTAAGAGCAGGCGCGCTTGTTCCATGGCGGATTGCTATTATGACGGCAGATTTACCTGGCGCACGCCAGCGGGAGCTGTCTGCGTCCGGCAAAGTAATAAATGCCCGTCTTGGCCGGGTGGCGATGTTGCTGCGGCCTCTCGGGCGCATCTCCTTGATCTGGAGAGGATTGCTGCAGCCATGGAGCGTGGGCCTCCAAACGCACCACCTGCACCTGTTGTGCCCCTTCCTCCTCCCCCCACTCTATCTCCGTCCACCCGCTCCATCAGGAGCGCATCGCGCATTGCCACTCCTGGACCCTCAAGTGTCCAATCCCGCTGTAGCTCAACATCACGTCTCCATAAGTTCTCTCATATTTCCTCATTTATGTCATCAACACATCCGTGATTCATCGAAATGTTGTGTAAAACACAACATGCCACAAAGAATGCTGTGACTTTTTGAGGACTGTACTGTAAAGTGCCTCCTGACCTATCCAAACACCTGAAGTGCATTTTCAGTAATATTTTTCCTTGTAATTATGTATGGTTTGCAAAAATGGGAATTGCTGCGTCCGTGTAGATGAGAGAAGCAAGATGTATGCGCGTTGTGCGCACGTGACATTATGGCCAAGAATGCGCCCCTAAAATAGCATCTGAATAACGCGCCACTGTCTTTAGACCAGGTTTTTCCTGGTCTGTGGCGGAATTGTTTTCTGAAACTGCAAAATATCATCAGGGAACGTTTGCACCTGAATACGCCTCCACTTTTCGCTGAACCGCCCCTGGGAGCGCAAATTCATTCCCTAATTTACCGACGTGCGTCTGTGGAGGGAAAAGTCCGCTGTGCGTCGGGTGCAAAATAGCAATGATACATGCGTCGGTGTACAAAGGCAATTGCGTTGAGTGCAAGATAGGGCCCTTAGACTGTTTGCATTTAGGCTTTTGCCAGAGCTCAGGAAAAAGAAGCATATTGCTCTTTTGGGGTCTTGCATTTTTTACCTCCCTTTGGAGATACATGTTTGATAAAGAGATCTTCAACCAATTGAACCTGGTTTTACAAATCCACAAAGGCAAAAAAACACACTGGTGAAGTGTTCTTGTGAAGTATTTTGAATCCCTACCAAATTAGTCTGCACCCTGTAAGGAAGAGCTAGAGAAGAGCTTCCCTACAGTAATTAATACAGCGGCAAATTATTAATACGTCTCTCTAAAAAAGGAGAAAATGAGATACAGTATAACTGCAATGCAATTGAATGCAATTTGCATGCAACTGAGTGAATGGGAGGCAACGCTGAGTGATGTATAAGACCTGCTCTCTCAGCTTGTCAATTATATTTATGATACTTCATCAGAAACAATACTTAATTTTGGTTTAAGCATTTCTTAAAGATCTCTTCTCCGCAATAAAGCAAAGTTAAAGCAAGAGGGATTTTGACAGCAATGAACCCTTCAATAGGATCATTATTAGTGCTATATTTACTTTGTGGACAGCGGCTTAGCTCAATCAAATTTGACATTCGTACCAAAAGTGCTTTGTGGAACTCACAACATCTTTGGTGATATTTCATCCATTACTCTAACTAGCTAAGCTTCTATTTCTGTACTTGAAGGTAAAACTTTAGCTGTAAGTAAAGTAACTGTATGGCACAGGTCAAATTAGGTGCTTCAGACCAGTCCACCCTGTCTTTTACTATAAAACACAATTGACAGTTTATAGTCACTATTAACATTTTTATTAATAGAGTTGTATCGTGGCATTCTGAAATCTACTGTGTATGCTCAAGCATAACAACGAGAGTTCTTTTCAAGCTAATAACCTAATGGCTCTGCCCTTATTCCTTTCATACACAGACTTGGAACAATATCATCAGCCCACTGGAGTTGTGTGAATAAGCCAATAATGGCTCTATGGCTTGTGTTATGTGCAGGCAGGTTACTGTGTCTTGTTGTGTGTATGCCTAACAGTGTGGCTCCCATGTAATTTATTTTTTACTTTGAGAAAGCCTTGTAGATGATCTTTACTTTAAAGCAATCACAAGTAACCATATGTCTTTTTCCTTGGATAAAAAATAACAAAAATCACATTGGACCAGATTTAGGTTTTAAATTTGGTATTACACGTAGGATGCAGTCAGGTCAGGTCTTACAGACGTAGCTCTAGGCCAGTTCAGATCTCAGTTATATGCCTGTTCAGACTTTTATTCCAGGGTTCAGTGCCTTGATCACAGATACTTTGTTTCTGACAGTTGATGGAAGGGCTAGCATTCACCTAGCCCACCAACACTGCCCAGCCAGCTCAGGAAATCAGATTGATGCCCCCCCGGTCACAAGCTTGCTTTCTGTAACTTGCACGCCACCCACAAATCTAACAAGGTGATAGAATTTATGACTCTAATATAGCTGAGCACTTTTAGCAAATTCTTTTAAACTCCTTCCTCCCCCATGCTCCCTGCTCCCTTCACTCTCTTTCCCATTATTTTAGAGACTTGTTAAAATTCAGCCTCCCACTCTTTCTTTCTGCCAGCCAGCTAGTCTTTCTGTCTCTCGATTAAGCTCTGCCACCATCACCGCTGCAGGCTTATTGCACTCTAGATTGGCTCTCTAGTCTATTCCAGAGTTAAAGGCTGCTACAGCTGGGGACTTAGAACATTCCAGCTCAAGCAGTCAGCAGGCCTAAAACTACAGTCTGCTCTCCTCTCCTCTGGCCTGCTCTCCAGTGGGCTACTCAGCCCAAAAGGAGCTGCTTAAATAAAGGGCTGTAATGATGGGACCTGCTGAAGCCAGGCCCTCAGGCAGTCTACTGCACAAGAAGTGCTGAGAAACTCCTATTACACCGGTGGCTTATGTAGGCTGATTACAGAGAGGCAGGAGATGCAGGAGAGGCATGTGTGGTGGCAAGAGAGGTGTGTGTGATGTGAAAACTGTGTGGGCACATGTGGATGTATTTGTGTCCTCAGTAATGGAAATGGCAACAAAAAGAAGGTGTGCATGATGTGAGAAGTAGAGCTTGTTGTGTAAACTGTGTGTGTGCATGTGTACTGCAATGGTTTAATGTTCATGGGCACATGTAGACATGATGGTGAGAGAGCGAGAGAGAGAGAGAGAGAGAGAGAGAGAGAGAGCGTGCAGCGTTGGTCGAGTGAGCTAGAAGGGCGTGACACCTGCACGCTGCAAAAAGAAAAAGAAAAGATAAAATATAGTCAGGGCCTCCGCAGATACAGAGACCACACACTTCTAGCAGGTCATAAGTGATGATTGAGAGGAATAACCTTTGTATTAGTCTATACATTGTTTTTAGTAAAATCCTACATTATATACACTACATCACTCAGCCATTCTCTATAGTACTCAATCAACTTTAGCCTGACTAATCATAGATACAGTAAGTTTATAACATCTAAGCCCTCTAAGAAAAAGTAGTCCATACTAGAATACTTGGAAATTTTTTGAAGAAGCTATTGCAAGGGCTTAGAAACATCAGTTGGTACCAGGAAGGGAACATGAAGAAATCAAGGTAATGGAACAGCAGAGAGGCACTGAGGAGTTGTTTATTATATTGCTTGAAGTTGAAAGAAAGCCCACTAGCACAACTAACTTTCGAGTTTTGAGTTTTCCTAAAAAATATCTATTTATTTTGTTATTTAATCATCAGTAGACACTGCCTGAATGGATCCAATTTAGACACTTTTAGACAAGCTGTCAGTGCATACTGAGTATTCTGCATACTAAGTAATAATGGTATGTAGTATTAAGTACATGCGTAAAGTATGTAGAGCACAGCTTCGCATGGAGCACATTGCCTAAACCCCATGACAGAAGCCTCTGCTTTAGAATACGTAGTGCATTCAAATTGTTGTCTGTCTTTCTGTGTACCTGCGGTGCTTCTTGAGAAGCAATCTATCCATGTAGGTAAGGCTGTTTTCTGTGAACTCCACCCTGACAGGTACCTTCCCTGCTCCCCCTTCTCTTCCTCGTCCTTCATCTCCTCTGTCTGGAGCGAGGTCAGCCTGGGTCGCCATAGCTGACACTGATACTGGAGAAAAATGGGGTAAGGAGTGATCACACAAAAATAAAGTTAAGGTAAGAGAGAGAGGAGGAGGAAAACACAGCCAAAAGGAAAGAGGGAGTCAGACAAAGGTAGAAAAGAGAACAGAAAAACATCATACGCCAGCTTCTCAACACCTTTCTCAAAACACTCCCTTCATGAAGTGAGAAAACACCTTGTCACTGTGCCAAGAGTGTCAAAACACAAACAGACAGGAGAGAGCCCCCTGGGAATAAGAAAAAGACGTACGCAATACAAAAGGAACATAGTAAGCGCATGAGAGAAAGGGAAGATAGAGGTAAGAAAGAGAAATGTTATGATTGTACTCCAGACACTCTGGCAGTCCACAGTGGCGGCTTTAAATTGGGCCTGGGTGCCATTGGCCTGACAGAAATAATTAGGGCTGGAGGGGCTAGTAGCAATTTGCAGAGCAGAGTGAAAGCAGAGAGGAGCAGAGTCTGTCCAAGCAGTAAAGCAAAGAAAATAGGAGGCCTAATAAAACACTAAAACACACAAACACCTAGACACATACACACAGAATCTGGAATAATAGCACTTTTAATACACACCCACATAAACCTAGACACACAAACACTGTAGCACATGCGTACATTTAGAAACCCAGTATATGTGAAAAGGCATGAAAATTGCCTGACGCAGTGGAGCTTGTACACATATACGCATACACACAACTGAGGCGATTAGTGCTGTGGTGTGGAGTAGGGCCACCCCGAACACTCCTCTCATTATCTCAATATGCTACAGCCATGGATTACCCTCCTACTGCAGTGGTAAGCACTTTCTATAAGGCCTTAACAGATCAGAGCACAAACAGGGAGAGGGGGAGCAGGAAAGCTGAGGAGTAGGTGAAAATGGAATGGAAGGAGGAGAGCTACGAAGAGAAGCATGTAGCGAGCAAAACTAGAAAGAATATATTAAAAAACATTTCCTCAAGTATTACTGTATATATACATACAATTTTGACGTACCTGCACTTAAAGGTGAAGTCTGCGATTCTAGAGAAAGATTTTGATATTTGAATGTAAGACCACGAACGGAATAGTGTTGTGTGGTTCGGTCCGAGCCACTTAGTTTGTTTGCCATTTAAAGAGCCAGGGCTGTGCATGAACACCAGATTACACACATATGCACACAAATAACGGGCCCCTAGCGGATTGTGAGTAAATATTTGCTGCATTTGACAAAAAGTGTATTAAAATTGCAGACTCCACCTTTCCAGTATTTTGCAACCTGGACACAATATTCCCATCCATTTGTGTGTAGGTGACTAATGTGAAGAAAAATCTTTTTGGTCCAGTATTAAGCGAGAATGCTGTAACCAGCAGCTGTGAACCGGGCTGCAATGCAACCCTCTGGGGCATTAGCAATCCGCCAGTAAAAATGCAAGTGTCCAGGTTAAAATATACCAATATTCCTTTAACTGTTGCAATTTGTAAGGGAGACACTGTAGTTTAATTCTTACTCATATATTCATCTGATAGTTATAGGTGCTTTGTTGAATCAGCTTTTACATGTAAAACAGAGGAAAACTAATAAAATAGGATACTCTATATATACTCCACTACATGGAGCATTATTGGACCATCACAACATACCACACCAGGTGTGTCAAACACCTTAATGGGACCTCTCTTCAGAATAAGTGCTGTCATTTTCTGTTTATACTTTAACTTAGGTTAAACAAAAATGGAAAGCAGAGCTTTGGCTTTAATCAAGGTAAGGTTAGCTACTTTTACTTAAAGTTCCACTAATCAATATTTGTATGCTACTACATAATTAATCAAATGACAATGGGTAATGTGAAAGGGTCCCATTCACAGTGGCAACACAACACAGAATTATCACCCAAACCCCTGGTGAGAGACTGACAAGAGGGGAGAAATGGATAGGATACTCCAATTCAACATTATACGGTTAACATGCAAATGATTTGTTCTTTCTAACCAACAGGTCATCCTGTTATTTGTTACCTGGTTGCACCATAAGCCCGATCCAACACCCAACCTTATCCTGTGTGTATGTGTATGTCTGTTAGCCTGCAACCTCGTGTATGCAGATCACCTGGTCGGATGGGTGTCCACATTGCATCCTCACTCGTGGGTTCTCCTGCTTCATCACTCTCCACTCTCCACTGTTTCAGAGCTTCCTGGAAAGATCTTGCAGACTCCTCCTCATTGTACTCTCCTCTAAGAAGAGAGGTGGGAAATCGCCTCTCATCCTGACCCTCTTCAATCATTTCCACCTTTTCCTCGTCTCTGTGGTCTACAGCCAACACCTGCAACAAAAAGAATATCTCCTGCTTTTAGTTAGTGATGGATGGCCAAAATATGGTTAGCTTCCCTAATGTAGATGTATATCATTGCTAAAGGTTAGTGCTACCTTAAATCACACAAATCTTGTTTTCTGATATACTAACAGAAAAACTACTTACTTGTACTGTACTTTCCCTTTGCAATGCTAATATTAATTTGTTGATGAGTGCAACATGACAGAAGGGACAGTAAATGAGATTGTGAATGCTGCAGGCACACTATTGTCTGCTGACTCTCCAGGCAAGGGCAAGGAAAAACATGCCTTTACATTTTGCACACAAGCAAGCTTGGCTGTGACCTTGGCTACACCTTTGTTGAAACACTGTTAAAAAGTGATGGGGAAATGTTCTCCCTATACATATCTATCTTCATATTAGACCTTGTAAAAAGTAGCTTGCTTGGACTAAACAAAAATTGAAATATTCTCAACGCAGTTTCTACTCACATACTCCAGAAAACATGTCAAATGGTGACTGAGCTCAAAGCCTTGTGGTTCCTAATGATGTCTATTCATTTTCAGAGTAATATTAGTAGTAAAACATTTTTGAAACATTTAGCACATTACATACGTGTAACAAGTGTCACACAGAACAAGTATATAATCAGTTAGCACTCGGCAGTAGTTAGCATTTTCTCATCTCAAGCTCATGGAAATCAAAATTAAGTTAGACTCCTCTATATAAAAGATTAGAAGTATTCTTAGAATTTTCAAATAGGAGATAGGTCAAATGAAAATTGGGTGCAATGTACACCCCTTTATATATATATATATATATATATATATATATATATATATATATATATACTGTATATAAAGATCTCAAGAATCTTGAGCGGTATACTGTGCAGTGGGTTCATATTTTTACATATTCAGCCCGTTTAAGATAATTGACAGTATTTAAACATATTAACTTCCCTTTTAAGTCCGACAGTTGTTGTAGTTGCTTCTCAGGTTGGTGACATTTTAGGTCTTGGCTCTATCTAAAGCATAGTCAGTAAAATTAATGAACAAAGCATCTCCGTAGACTTGCAACGGAGAGCAGTGAAGTCTATTAGAAGCACTTTTCCGGTGAGGGCTGAGCGTTACTGCGCAGCCTCCAACTGAGCTTGACGACGTAGATGTGATGTGAGCAACCTGTCTGAAAGTTATAAGTCTTCTGGTAGCTGTGCCAAGAGAAATCTCAATCATTCCCAATCTTGCAGAGACGGAGAGTGTAGGTATATGTAAGGAGATAACATGGGCACAGGCTAATTATTGCTAACTAAAATGCTAGTTAACATTAGTAATTAAACTAAAACAGCTAATGTAAGTCGAAACTGCCTGCAAGCTTCTCCTGACAATACGGTAATTTCTCTACTGTGCAACAGAAAGTCACGTGGTTATGACACAATCGTTAGCCTATTTTTATAAAAACGTCTGCTACGGGGCCATAACGTTAGGTACAAGGTAATGAAGCTTTTTCTACATTTTCGTGTTTCTTTAGAAATAAACAATGGACAAATAGAGTCTTTAAACGCTTCAGATGTAAATTTATTCACTGTCAAAGTGACGTCAAAATGAATGGCAGTCAATGGAATGCTAATGGCGGATGATGGCTTATTAGCATCAAAACGGCTCCATAGTAGGTACGTTTTGCAGAGGCTGACTTACCCACTTGATCTAAAGTCTGAATATACTGTATCAATTGAACACCAGTTTGATATATATACTGTAGTATACCGATCTTCAAAGTAACTTCTGATCCCAACTGTTTGAAATGACTGCTGTGTGAATAAGGTCAAATAAGCTCTGTGGTGTAAAGAGTCTGAAATGTCAATCTAACTGTTTTTGCCAGACCTAGACTGTTGGGGAGCATGTTTTAGTCCAAAGGTACATGCAGTTCAGAAGCCTGCCTGTAGATACAGCCTGTGGATACAGCGTCAATTAGGGTCTGTTTGAAGGCTTTTCAATTGACACACAGGGTGCAGAGGTAAAACTCACACGGTGCAAAGGCTTGTTTGACATGTTTCTGCTGATTTGTCACAGCAAGTAAACTCTAAATGGAAAGAAGTTTTATTCACGAGTCAATAACCATTGAAAAAAAAAAAATCAAACCAACTGTTGGTAAAAGCACATTTTTTATGAAATGTCTTTTTTTATGTTTTTAAAGAAGTGTGGACAAAGTTGAAACTTGTAATGGCAAGATATGGCTAAACAGTAACATTTTTAATTAAAGATTCTGCACTGTTCCCTAAAATAAAGTTCTTGTTTGTTGTAAAAATAAAAAATAAAAATATCCATATTCTTGACTTGTGTGTACCTTTCTTGTGTTGTCATATGCTAACAACAGTAAGAAGCACAAGAAAGGCCACACACCCAGATAGCAGTGTTAATGCAACTCCCACTGCCACTTGCAGAACATCTTTTAGTAACAGTAATGACTCATCATTATTAACATGTTATTTCAACATTTTCTTTCTCTTTCATACTTTGTCACCAAAAACTGAACACAATGCACCTTTTCATGTTCAGTTGCAGGGGAGCAAAATCAGTGAATGGGTTGCCATAGTGGTCCCTACAGTGTTGTGTAATGTGGTGTTAGGAGGAGTATTTGGATGTGTTTGTGCTTGTATATTGTGTATATGTGTTCTGTTAATACTGTATGCCTAATTAAGCGAGTCAATGTATTTCTTAACAACTGTATGTTTTTATCCTACACTCAGCCCTTGATCACATATATGTACAGTATCTGTAGTGGTGTATATGACTACATATGTAACAGTATAGATTACCACCTACCTGGCTGGAATAAGGGTGCAATTGCATAGGTTTTGCCACAGCCTCTGTTCCTTTTTCTGGGCTCTGATCTCCTCTTCTAGTAATTGCATTAGAATTGGGACTGGGATTAGGATTAGGATTAATAAAGGTACTGGGATAGGAGCTAGGGTTAATCTGTTTCTGGAAGCAGCTGACCACATCTCGAGTGCTCACATGGGTCTGTAAGTCTTTCTGTAAAAGAAGGCCATAGTATATGAGATTAGATCAACATTGTTGTTACTGAGAAAAATGGAAGCAACTGGCCCATACTTACATATATTTTTTTAAATTAAAATCCACAAAAATAAAATAGCTGGAGAAAAAAAACAATAATTTGCATACATTGCATAAAGGCAAGAGATAATACTCCATAGAAATGAAATTAGTGAGTTATTAATCAAAGCTGTGCATTTTGTGTGAGAAGAATAAAGCTACAGGAATGAGGCGGTAGCCTCCTCATCAGCACGGTTGCTATTGTCCCCACTGCCTAAAACTGTGATCAACAACAACAACAACAACAAAGTGTCAGAATTGTCAAACAGTAGACAAAAGAGATGACTCAGTCACAACTTTAACACAAATGTTCATAAAATTAAGTATATTACCAAGCAAGTTCTACTTCATTTACAGTAACGACATAAAGGCAATGAGATAAGGCCACTATAGATAGCTGCCATGAACCCCATTTAGAGGGTACAACCTAATCATTTATATAAATGCTAATACCTACATCACTAGCATAACCTTGAAAGTCACAATGATGAACTCAATTTTATAGAGTTAATGTATGCACCTTTATTTTATGTAAATGGCACCACAAAGAGCCTGTGCAGAAATACACTGGTAATGAATGGCATATAACCAAGCTGGTACCACACTTTATATGTATATTGCCTTTACACTACATCCAATTTTCTAACCACAAAGTAATACGGATCTATTGAGAAATTCTATCCAATAATGCATCACATCTACACCAAGCCTCCTTTACTATTTTTTTTTTTAAACATTCATTCACACAGAATGTGATCAGATATCTCCATACTGTACTTATGGACAAGAGAAAATGGGACGCACACTTTATGAGTGCTAATTGATTTTCTCTTTTCCACAGGTGAATTAATTATTCTGTTCCATTAATCACCACGGGCCAGTAGGGCGGCTGAGGTTAACCCGTTTGCAGACTGTTATCCTGTCCTTGATGATGTCCAACAAAAACACACAAACAAACATGTCTTGGAAATGGGGAGGAACTGAGACACCAAGAGCTTGAGAAAGACAAAATTCAGGCTAGGCTAGGAAGCTACAGTATCCTTTTTCTCATTTTATGATATACGGTATGTTATTGCTGGCCCTGTAGCACCTTCATGGAGATTACGTTTTATGCCTAGATCTAGCCCAGTTCTGCAGGACACAAGCAACCTATTGAGCAGTGGAGTTTTAGAATCACTTTAATCCTAGAAAATGAAAATGAGTCTTATGAGCCCCTTCGGCCCAGGGACCTTTGTGGTTATCTTGGTAGTTTTAACCATGTGGGTATGATACATGTCTAACAAATATGCACTAAATATGCCACATTTAAAGGAGGCCTCTTGCAGCATAAGATCAAGATCAGTTTTAACCAGACATTTTCCCCTGCAGGACAGAAGCACAATCAAATGTTTGTCGTCTTCTGGTCGGAAGCTCTTTGTTTACGCCTATGAGGGATTCTGCATCTGTTCTAAAACAGTTGCACACATTAATAATGCCATTATGGATAGATTAATCTGTACACGGCCAATCTGGCAAATAAAGAGACTTGTTCTTGGTCTAAAATATATCTGATCTCATCAGTGATAAAAGCAGTGTATAGTTCATTCAGTGACACTCTATCCATGTGTTGAATTAGTTAATTCAGTATCTCGTGGGAGGGAACTTGCCCATGGCCATGAAATCTTTAAGAATCAAATCTTTGTCTGCAAACAATCCTTAAGCCTGGGTACATTTCTTTCCTCATCTTAAGACCCTCTGATGGCAAATCTTTGCATCGCAAGAGGTTTCAAACAGTGCAACTGCTGAAGCTATCTATCTTGCCCTGTTTCTCTCTGTCTTTTTGGTCACCAGCCAACTGAAAACTTAAGGCCTGGGTATGCTTCAAACTAAGAGCTTGTCAGATCATCTAACCCATCTAAAACCGCTTTCCTAGTGGCATAATTGGAAGGGGCTAAGTCCGACAATTATTTGTACCTTTCCAAAACATGCAATCCAACAATCATACCAACACATTTGACCACTAGCTGAGGTCCATACAGTAGGTAGCAGCAGCACACATTTATTGTATGAAGCATTATTTGGTCGGCCTACAGTTCCTAGATACCAGTGGTGGAATGTAACTAAGTACTATTTACTCAAGTACTGTACTACTCTTTTCATGCCACTTTCTACTTCAACTCCGCTACATTTCAGAGAGAAATATTCTACTTTTTACTCCACTACATTAATCTGACAGTTTTAGTTACTAGTTACTTTACAAATTAAGATTTTTGCACACAAAACACATGTAGTTTATAAAATACAATGTTTCATTATAAATTAAACTACCCAACAATATAAACAAGTCCAGCTGAAATGATTAGACAATTTAACACTTAGTTGACAGAACTGTTTTGATCGTTTCCAGTTTCTAAAATGGGATGGAGGATTTTTCTGCATTGAGTACTTTTAATTTTAATACTTTAAGTACATTTTCCTGATGATTCTTAAATACTTTTCATATTTTTTCAGTGCAGTATTAGTACTTTTAATTAAAGGATCTGAATACTTCTTCCACCACTGCTAGATAAAGTGGGCCAACATTATGTTATCTGATGTTGTGGACACAAACCCATCTGAGTGTTTGGAATAATTTCATTTGAATTATTTATTACAGACCTCAGACTGGATATATATTGCAACATCACACATTCATCATATCAACTCTCAATTGTGCACAAAAAGATCGTCTTTTCATCAGATAATTTAGGGTTCAAGTCACCACATTGCCACATGTTAGCATCAACCCCATCTAAATTGGGCAACCCCTACTATACTGTACCAGCTCCAGAATGCTGTTCAGCAGTTGAACGTGCACCTTTAACTTGCCTTTTAAAGGGAGGCAAGGGAATAGCATGCAAGTGATGCGGGGCAGGCTTTGTGCTTTCCATGTGATCAGGGAGATTACATTATTGTATGACTAAAAATCATCTGACATCCGAATTTTGATGCAACACAACACAACCATCTGGTACACCGGTTGAGATAAATCAAATACCAAGAATGCTTTACAAACATTAATTGAAGCAGGTTTGTGTGTGTGTGTGTGTGTGTGTGTGTGTGTGTGTGTGCGTGCGTGCGTGCGTGCATGTGTGTGTGCGTGTGTGCAACCCCAACACAGCGTACTGCTGAAATGAATATTATTTTCTTTCTTTCTGACTCTCATTCGGTGTTTCTTCCTCCCTCATTCTTTCCAAGGCAAATGAAACAGGATTAGCAGAGAGAGAGAGAGATGCCTGCGTCAGCTGCATGAGTATAACTCTGTCTTTATGTCCTGCCAAAATAAATTTTTTACATTTTGCATGTGACGTGTGATTGAATAAGAGTATGCATGTGTATGTGTTTGAAACTGAGTAAGCTACCACCAATCATTGAGTGACTAAAAGCTTGGACATAGGGCTGGGTATTGTTAAAAAAATTTCAATACCGATATTACCGTGACTTCGATACCGGTTCCTGAACGATACTTTTTTCGATACCAATTTTACAAAACAAAAAGAAATTACAACATTACACATTTCAGCACAAATCTTTTTATTTTATTTTTTAGCTCCTACTACGTGTGCGTAACATAGATGTTTCCTGTGTGTCTTTACAACGTGTAAACATCTGAACAGCCAATCACCAACATTATTATATCTTGGTAGAAATATTCTGCATGCTAATTGTCTCCCTGACTCTGATGAGAATTACTCCTTAGATATTAAAATTGGGTATTGAATGACGAGGCAGATAGACTTGATGCTTGTGGGACCACGCTCACCTGAATGGGGATCATTCTATGGAGCTTCAGTGCCCCCTTCTGGTGGAATTTGGTAAAGCAGCCAATGCAGTAGTCCTCCGTGCATTCAGCACACATCTACAATACAGAGAAACACAGTAACGTTAGCGTGTGTGAGAGTGTGTCTGTGTGTGTGTGTGTGTGTGTGTGTGTGTATGTGTGTTTGTGCGTGCGTGCATGCATGCATGCATGCATGCATGCATGCGTGTATGTGGAAACGTGAGAGAGACGGATGTGAAGAGTTGCGTGTTTGTATGTTTGTGTGTCTTACACAAGCAGAATATTAAAAACGAACGATCAGGTAAGTGCATGGACAGTATGTGCATGTGCACATTTGTGTAACAACCCGCATCGATAAGCAGAAGCTTCAGTAATACTTTAGAGATTTTAAAGATTTAAACCTACAGTTAGATATCTTTCCCTTTCCTCTAACCTCAACCTTGCCAAACTTTGACAGGAGGGATGAATATTGAAATGGATTCTCTGGCAGGATGCTGCAAGGTGTGTGTGTGTGTGTGTGTGTGTGTGTGTGTGTGTGTGTGTGTGTGTGTGTGTGTGTGTGTGTGTGCGTGCGTGTGTGTGTGTGTGAGTGAATGCATCTTAAGGGAGGTCATTATCATTTCTATCTGTGAGAATCCAGTCTTATTAGTGGGGAAAAGTCCTTGCATCAGCAGGTTGGGTAGATAGGCCTAGACCGGGTGGACGGAGCACACAGGCGAGGCCAGGAGGAGACAGTGAATGAGGGGGAGGGAGTGAGAGGAAGAAAAAGACCAAGGCTTCTTAAAATTCATAAACAACAAACAGTAAAGAAACAGCCATCATTTGTTTGGTTCCCTTCATTTAACATGCAGGTTTATCTTCATTATGGCCCACGGTTTCAGCATGAATACCATGTCAAATTCATAAAGTTTAGTAAGTACGCTCTCTAAAGGAACAATACAAAATTCTACAGTGTGATTTCTTTTTGGATCTTATGCCTTAGAACCTTCCTTCTTAGTCCCTTTCTTGGTACTTCTTCACCTGTTTAATCAATGCTTATTGTAATAGATAATTGAGCGAAACAAGGCAATACAATAAACAAAACAATTCACCATGCAAATTCATTGTGAATTGTGAGGTCTTACAGTGCAAATTTCTAATAGCAGATTCACCAATTAACCGTGCTTCTTTCTTTTTACACTCTTTTATCTCATCTTCTCCCCCTTTTAGTTCTTTATTATGTATTAATTATGCATTCATGCATTGTGTTTATGCTTTTTCACCCTTAACTTTTTTCTCACACAAATCGTGTTTGTGTGCGTGCACGTGTGTGTGTGTGAGTCTGTGTGAGTGTGCATTCACATGCAAGCCTACAGCTGCGACACTGCCCTTTAATGGCCCCATAAAACAGGGCCTCATTTTCCCTCTCAGGCCTGAGGATAAATTACAGCCACTCCCCAGGGACTAGGCATCCCTATCAGGCTGCAAGCGGCATATCACTGCGCTCTCCTGTGCTACACAGAAGGAAATGAGGTCCTTTTTTGCCTGGGTGACTCTGGAATACAGCACAAGACTAGGCATGCAGTGTGTTTGTGTGTGCATGTGCGATTTTGGTAAAGTGCCAGTATATGTGAGTCATACTGTAGTTTAAAATAAGCCCAGACGTGTATATGCTTGTCTGGGTGTGTGTGTGCGCATTTGTGTGCTTAAGTGCAATTCCAGACAGAATGGCAGGGACAGAGTCATAACGCTTTCCATTATTGCCATCATTATAGGGCCCAAGGGCTATCCAAAATGTGTATGTGTATGTGTGTGTGTGTGTGTGTGTGTGTGTGTGAATTGTGTGTGTTTAGCCTATGTGCTTGCCCAGACTACCATAAGCATTGCCATTAAGCCCATCACTATGGGGCATTGAGGGCATTGGGCCCTTCATTGGACAATTCAGCGCCATCATCATCAAATGCACTATCAGGCAAATTACCGCATTACATTTTAACGCAATGTGTGTGGTGCACTTAAAATAACTTATTCCACAACAAAAATGGCAGAAAAATGGTGGCTGTCAGTTCAATCAGTTCAACTCCTCCCTCTCCTTCATTCCCTCTATCAATCTCTGTCCCTCCCTCATCGCTCTTGTTCTCTCTCTCACTGTCTCTCAGAAGCATCAATTGTTCAATACTAAACTTTGCTGGCTTCGCGGTCAGACATAGGAGCCGAATTACACAAGCCACAGAAGATCTAGAAGGCGGAGATGTGGGAGTGACTGGTCATCAAGCATGTATTATTCAGCTCAGTTTGCCACAGTCCATTATACACACACATGCATACACCAACACACATACAGTGTGGCTTTTCATTTCTCCCTCTCTCCCTCTTGTTCACACATACAGTTGCAGGCCACAGTCCCTCCTCCTGAGCAAGAGTGGAGAAGAGTAAGAGCGAGAAAGAATAAACAACAGTGCCCTCAGAGGTCTAGAGTATCGATGAATGGATCCAGCTAAACTGTTATTAGTGCAAACACAAACACACAGAAAGACCAACAGATAGGACAGCAGGGGCACGGTGAGAAAGAAAGAGAAATGGAGAACAGAAAAAGACAGATAAACATGATGGAGGGAGTTGAGAGAGCAAGAAAGAAACAGGCAGGGATATGGCAGAGGGAAAAGGTAGGAGGAGAGAGGAGAAAACGTGTTAAAGTGTGAGAAAGAAAGGGTAAACGTGATGCAAAGAGAAAGAGGGAAGCAGGATGGTAGATAGCAGGAATCTGGATAACAGAGGGAGATAAGAGCTGATGCAGGAGAAAGAGAGTGAGAGAGTGAGAAAAAGAGAGAGGGAGAAAGTTTTAGCTGAGTGTAGGTCAAGGTATTTGACTCCTTAGGGTGGATGCATAAAACTCTGTGTAGATTCACTCATTCTTCTCATCAGATGTATAAAGTCTTGTGAAGCTGTTTTATAAATCCCAAACATTGTGGAACTTGGCACATGTGCACAAGCCTTATTTCCACACACACAGTTATCCAAAATGGATGTAGAAACACTCTTAAACACCCATTTGCATATCGATAGTTGTGCCTGCTCCACCAATAAAATTGGCAAACAAGCTACACAAACTATGTTTTCCTATAAGGTTACACAACATTCCCACCACACATTCTTCTTTTATAAATACCACTTTATGTGGGCGAAATGGCATATGAATTTTCTTTGTGCATACGTATCATTTATTTATCTGGTCCCTGGTATTTTTATGCATGTGTAAACGTGCGTGTGTATCAATCAGTGTAAGATATCAATTTAAAAATTAACCTAAAAAAAGCATGCCTCCAGAGGAGTGGTGTTTGTCTTTTTTGTCAGTTAAAAAGCTTGCCAGGTTAATGTTTGATGAATGTTACTGAGCTTTATATCCAGAGAGAAAATTATTTAAATGCCAAACACAGGAGTTACAAACATTTCAGCCATAGTGTCTCCTGTTTAAGTCTATGGCTGTTCATTTGTGTGCTTACTAGTCCTGCAGTCTTGACTTCACATTGTCCACAGTATGTTCCCCTCAGCCTGTTTTTTCTTGTCGTCCGAAGACTGATGGTATCGGGTGGAGGTGGAGGCGGTGGCTGAGGTGGGGCTAAACAGAGCAAGTATACTGTTGTTAACACTTCGAAAGGGGATATCATTTAATATTATTGAAATTTAAAGTGATACTTTGCTGATTTTTAACCAGCTCTGTGTCAAGGCAGTGTGGGCAATGTGTTCAGATGGAGCTCCCCGCAGAGCGGAGCAGCCGGCGGTCTGCAGAAATAGCGTCATCCAGCGGATCTCGGCAGACTTCCACTATGCTAGGACCTCCGTGCACTGGTGCCACAGAGGGAAGCCAAACACCGTTCATCTAAACACACTACCCACACTGCCATGACACAGAGCTGGTTTAAAATCAGCAACATATCTGTTTAAATGATATCTATGTAAATTAATTTCTGCCTAGTCCAACAATAAAGTGTGTGTGTCAAAAATACAGTACAGTACATACAGCAAAATACCACAAGAATTAGAAGTGCTTGTAGTTTTGGTTTCTAAAACATTAGAAATCAACATGCTTATCTTCAGCCACTGCTGTGAAATGTAGTATATAGTAAATTAACAACAAAATGCAAAGGATATCACCCACAGTATTACAATTACGACTGACTGTATACTCCAAAACTGTTCCTTATAAAGTTGCATTTACTGTTGCTGTATACATTTAACACGCATCAGCAAATTTTTCAACATTCTGATTCAAGGAGCAATTTTGTGCCTCAGGCATGTCTCACACATTAATAATTCTGCCAAGGTAGGCTACTGGTTACAGAGATCAATCTTTAACAAGAGAACTCCACAGTCTGGCCCTTGTAATGCCAAGTATCCACCTTACTGAAGTAACCGTGAGCAAGACACTGAACCTCTACCAGTTCCTAGGGTGCTGCTCTGTAGCTGCTCTTGAATGCTAACCTCCATGTGAAAAGTAGAAAGAATTTCAGTACAGTGTAGTGTAGTGTATTAAAGGACCCACGGTTTTTGAGAACACAACCGTGTAGTCTACCTGGGTAACCCACAGCTGAAGCCAAGGTTGTGGCTGCTACTCACCTGTCAGTGGTTCATCCTTCAGCACTCGGATTTTAACCTTGCCTGCTGACAGCTGTTGAGGAGACAGGGAGTATCACATCAGGGGTGACAGTTTGTGTAAGCTCTCTGTTTATATAGGTGTAAGTATGTTTGTATGTTTGTATGTGAACTACTCTGTGGTCATCCTATACATTTGCACTTTTGCATCATTGCATTTGCAAACAAATAAATAAAAAAACTTGCTACAAATGAGGTTTTTGAATATAAAACAAGTTAATCCATTCTTCAATTCAATCATGCTTTTTTACTCTCATGCAGTGTAAACTTTAGAACATGAGTTACTTTCTAGTGTTAACCCCAAGGCAACATGCTTTCTCCTCTGAGATATACAGTAGGGCACACACTTCTCAAATCAAGGTTCAAAGTGCAATCCCAAGTCTGCTATGCACAGTGTACTAAAGGAGTGGTCATACACTTTTGGTATTTTTAAATGGATGCAGGCACATGCATTTAATGAAAATAGGAATTAGGAGACATCTATGACAGGTAACCCTCAAGGTCATAACCAACAAGAAAAAGCATCTCACAGTTCAAATGTCCCATGACATGGTGCTCTTTGGATACTTTTAAATAGACCTTAGTGGTCCCCTAATACTGTATCTGAAGTCCCTTTTTTCCGAAATTCAGCTTTGGTGCAGAACTACAGCCACTAGAGCCAGTCCTACAATGAGCTTTCCTTGGTATGTGCCATTTCTGTGTCTGAAGGTATTGAGGAGGAGAGTGGGAGTGGCAAGGTGGAGGGTGGGGGTGTGGCCTTGACCAACTGCCACTTTTCTCGTTTGAAAGCCATGATGTCTCTCTCTCATGGGTTGGCCAAATTCTCTGGGCGGGCAAAGCAGAGAAAGGGGAGGTAACCTTGCTTGTTATGACCTCATAACAAGCAGATTCCAAAACGGCTCATCTGAGTTTTCATTTTCTCAAAGGCAGAGCAGGATACCCAGGGCTCAGTTTACACCTATCGCCATTTCTAGCCACTGGGGGACCATAGACAGGCTGGGGGAACTCATATTAATGTTAAAAAACCTCATAAAGTGAAATGTTCATGCCATGGGACCTTTAAGGAATCAGGCTTGAGAACAAGTGATGAATGTTATTTTTTCAGTAGTAATTAGTATGTGAACAAATGTCAGTGAACTTACTAAATATTATAATCATCAATCAATTACATTTATGAATGCACCGGTTACAACCAAATTACCACATCATACACACATCCCCAGATGTCTAGCTAGATTTCCCTTGTACCTTTTGGAGTAAGTTCTCCTTGTTCTTCTTGGAGCCGTTTGTGAGAGCATTGCTGTTTAAAGAACCAAATTGTCCAGACTTCCATCTAAACCCTCCAGAATGCCTAAACAGACAGAAGGACAAAGGAAGAGAGAAAGTTTTTTCTTTGGCAATTGTAAACCAACAAAAATCCCCTCAATCCCTTAGAATTTGACACACGTATCTACCAATTTCTACCAGTATCAATAGCTTTCACATTTCAGAAACAGAGATAACACCTGTTTCTGTCCTTGATTTCATTTGTTTATGCCTCTTTTGTCATAAAGACATACATTCCATATCCATGAAATGTAACAGTCACTCTGATATTGATTCTACATTAGAAGATCTGGGTATGGGAGCTGAAAACATAACGATCCTTCATTAACAACAAAATGCAACACAGGCACAGACACACACATTAAAACACACATCGTTTTTCTCTGACAAATTCTCATTATATTTGAGGGCTTTGGTATAACTGCTCATGTACCATACAGTATTTGAATAAAGCGTAGTGAATGGAGATTGATTCTTTACCACTCTAACTGTACAGAGCAAAATCATTATAAACCTGTATTAGACTTGTAAGATTCTAGAATAAAACTGGAATGCAAACACCTTGCCATTCCTGTATTCCAATAGGGTGAAAGTAAAGCAGGATTAATGCATTTTAATCCATTGAAGTACCCAAGTAGACTGAAGTATTTTATTAAAAGTGTCAGACTTTAAGTGGAGGAGAAGGCACTGATGTCAAGAAAAAGAATATAATATCAGCATGAAATAGGTGTAACAGTATAATGTAACTAAATCCTAAATCCCTCAGACTAAATCTGTGAAAAATAAATACATTTAGAAAATCACTTTGTTCTATTAAACAGAAAAGAGTGTATAATTGATCCCAACATTGTCCTGTTGTTAAGAGGAATTAGAAGAGCAAGGATAAACACTTTGCCACACACCTTTATATACACCTAAGAATTTGGCTTTGCCAATATAAATTATGCACATACAGTATACAATGTCATATGGGCCTACATGTTCACATTGCGTGATTAAGTCTAAGACCAAAAGGATGTTTTCCTAGCCTGGATGCCAGCCGAACTTAGCCCCGCCCACAAAATTCGAGGTCGGGAAGTTCTGACTAGAATCTGAGTAGGACCATGTCAGGCTAATGTTTTCCATCTTGTTGCAGACAATAGAGGTAGATTGAACCTCACACATAAAAACAGAAAATTAAAGGTTACAGAAATTACTCAAACATAAACACACACAGGCATAGATGCAAATGCAAATACAGGAACATGAATGCAAATGTGCACATGCATGCATGCACATACACACACATACTCATGCAGGACGCCCCTGTCAGTTGCAGAAAGTGAAGAAATGGAGAGGGATCCTCATTTAGATATGAGTTATTCATGCTCATGTTGTTGAATTATTTATGCTATTTATGCTATTGTGATGTCTGGCTGTCTTTGAAAGAAATTTATTTTGGATTGAGTTGGCAGCCTGTCAAGGCACAGGAAGTCAGACTCTCTGTTTGTGTGTGTGTGTGTGTATGTGTATGTGTATGTGTGTGTGTGTGTGTGTGTGTGTGTGTGTCGGCAAGAGTTGCCAACACCCCTGATGCCGTTGCTGTGATGACACTGAGGGTGGGCGTCAGGTAATCACCCTAGCGACATCGCCTTGGCAACTGGACTGTCGCTTGGGGAGACAGTTGAGGCACACCCCTGTTGGTGCAGAATGACAGGGTGTCCCCTCAGGACAGGCAACCTAGAGATATAAGTGTGTGTCTGTTTGTGTATCTCTGTGGATTTTGCATTAGCAAAGATCTCATTATCTAATCCACACAGACACACACTCAATTACACCCACACAAATACAAGTAAACACCCATACTAATGGCTTAAAGTTGTTTTTAGAAACATACAGATACTGACACATTCCCACAGTAAATTATTCTCTGTCTTACCAACACACATATACACACGCACGCACTTCCATTGCTGTGCACCTTCCACTGTATAGTAGATGGACAGCAGACGACAACCTCTTGAGTCACAACTTGCATAACGGGAGCAAACATCAAACGCGACACCAAATGCCACCTTGTCAAAGAACAGCGAGGAGTACAGTTTCACATTAGCTTAGAGCAAACTCATATTTCTAAATGATAAACAATTATATTGCAATTACAGGAGAAGAAACAGCCACCAATTCAATGTTAACCCAAGGCAAACACCACCTGTCGTACCTTGACACACTCATGTCTAACACATGACTATTGCCTTTAACTGACGCATCCCACCCAAAGAGAGAACAAACATCAGTGTGTGTGTGTGTGTGTGTGTGTGTGTGTGTGTGTGTGTGTGTGTGTG